>NW_026576210.1:0-149641 GCF_028641065.1 Leucoraja erinaceus | reverse complement strand
CAAACACCTCAACCTACCTGGTCACTCAAGTTGTCAAAATAGTAGTAGCTGTGCTGTAAACGCAAAGATCTTTGAAACAGGATTGATTCCTACAACATTTAGATTCAGATTCAACTTTAATTGTCATTGTCGGTGAACAGTACAGAGACAACGAAATGCAGTTAGCATCTCCGTGGAAGAGCAGCATAGAATATGATTTCAATAAATAAATCTATTTACATGTATACAGACATAGTGTTTTTCCTGTGGGAGGAGTGTCGGGGAGGGGGGGTTGTGATTGGCAGTCACCGAGGTACATTGTTGAGTAGTGTGACAGCCGCAGGGAAGAAACTGTTCCTGGACCTACTGGTCCGGCAATGGAGAGACCTGTAGCGCCTCCTGGATGCTAGGAGGGTAATCAGTCCATGGTTGGGGTGAGAGCAGTCCTTGGCGATGCTGAGCGCCCTCCGCAGACAACGCTTGCTTTCGACAGACTCAATGGAGGGGAGCGAGCGAGGAACCGGTGATTCGTTGGGCAATTTAAAGATGGGTACTGGAAATCTACCATATAATTTCTGTTTTCAGCCCCAAAGTTTTTGTATATTGGTTACTTTCTATGTTCTTGATTTTCAGGTGTATAAACATTCAAATAATAAGACAATGACAAGTGGAGCAATAGCAGCAATGCTTTCCACCATTCTGTACTCTCAAAGGTTTTTTCCTTACTATGTTTACAATATCATCGATGGCCTTGATGAAGAAGGTGAGCTTTCAACAGTAGTTGTACTGTAACGTCCATTTACTTTCTCGTCATCCAGGCATTTCACATGGTAACATGGTGCCCTGCTCCAATGCAGTACATACTTTGGCTGTGCATTAACTTCTTAAGCCCTCAACTACTTGTTCTCCTGAGTATCTTCCTCCTTTTGGACACTTCTCAAGCTTAACAACTACTCTAATCCTCAGTAAGTAAAACATCAAAAATTGCAGACAGAGTAAATATGAAGGGAATACAGAAAATACTGGAAATACTTGGGTCAGGAAGCATCTGTGGAAAGAGAAGTGCTAATGTTTCTGGGTCTGGACCTTTCCTTTGCACTGGGAAAGGGAGAAAACATGTTAGTTTTGGGTAGCAGAGAATGAGGGGAAAATGAGTAGAACGAAGGGAATATCTCTGAAAGGGTGAGACTAGGTGATCTAATGTGGCAGTTGTTCGGTTTAGGCTTTTTGTTTGTGCAATGTATTGCTTACTGGTGAGGCTGTGGCACATTGCCAGTAGGCCAGACTTTACATAAAGGACAGAGGAAAACCTGAGCAAAACGGTGATGTGCAGAAATTGCCAGTCTAGATACAGGCAGAAAGAATTAGTTACGGCTAGTTGGAGTATTTGATGTTGAGTCCAGCTATTTGAGCAGGCTATGAGGGCGGGGTAGTGAATTAATGTGACGGTCAATTGGATGGTGTGCATATCCCCATGACCTCAAGAAGAGTAAAGGTTGGACACTAAATATTGGCTTTGCCAACAATGGTCAGATCTCATCAGGGAATGTAACTGCAGCTGACATAAGCATTTGACTAGCAAGAGGTTCGTCAATGGCTGGGCCCTTTGTTTACTGTTTTAGTTCGTAGTCAGTAACATTAACTTATTTATTTAGATTATTGACATTTTAGCAAAGTTTAAGATCTAAGGGAAATGTTTGGTAGCTGAACAAGCCACAAAATGCAGTGTGTAATAGACAATAGACAAGAGGTGCAGGAGTAGGCCTTTCGAGCCAGCACTGCCATTCAATGTGATCATGGTTGATCATCCCAAATCAGTGCCCCGTTCCTGCCTTCACCCCCTATCCCCTGACTCTGCTTTCTTTAAGAGCCCTATCTAGCTCTCTCTCGAAAGTATCTAGAGAACCGGCTTCCACCGCCCTCTGAGGCAGAGAATTCCACAGACTCGCAACTCTCTGTGTGAAAAAGTGTCTCCTCATCTCCGTTCTAAATAGCTTACCCCTTATTCTTAAACTGTGGCCCCTGGTTCTGGACTCCCCGAACATCAGGAACATGTTTCCTGCCTCTAGTGTGTCCAAACCCTTAATAATCTTATATGTTTCAATAAGATTCCCTCTCATCCTTCTAAACTCCAGAGTATACAAGCCCATCTGGTCCATTCTCTCAGCATATGACAGTCCTGCCATCTGGGAAATAACTTTGTAAACCTATGCTGCATTCCCTCAATATGAATAGAAAGGGTGAAGTTTCTGGTATAAACCTATAATGTATATGTCCAACCTCTATGTTGTGTTATTTGCACTGCTAACTTTGCCTCACTGGGTCATGCTAGCCATTTGGTACTGACAATACAATCCAGGCTTCAGACCTTGGAACATTTCACTGCTATGTTGCTTTTTGTGTGCATTAAATTGAGGCCTTATTTGTTGCCTCTCATAAGAACCCATCAGTCAGCAGACATGGATGAATTTATTTGGATATTACTTTGAGAACACTGTTTATTAACTTGAAACTAGAATTCAATTTGAACTTTTCATTTGTATTGGAATGTTTTAGGAAGCCAGGTCAAGTAACAATTTGATAGTAAGATTAAACGAGTACTTACCAGTACGAAGTTTGATCTGTATTTTATGAGGAGTTACGGTGAGGGATTAAGTGAAGACCCCAGCTCCAGTGCGCATGCGGCATACTTCGAAGCAGCGGTGTGAAATCACAGAATAGACACAATATTTGAAGTAAGATAGTAAAGATCACGAGACATCAGTTTATTAGCTTGATCTTGATATATAATGAGGGTGGGAGCGGCGGGCACTTAATCCCTCACCGTAACTCCTCATAAAATACAGATCAAACTTCGTACTGGTAAGTACTCGTTTAATCTTACTATTTTACTTCGGAGTCACGTGAGTGATTCCGTGAAGACTTCAAAGGTCTGTGATTTCAAACCGTGTAACAGTTTTTATTTCACTCACTGCCGAAGTTTATGAGGGAGGAAGTGTTATCGTAATCAACCAGTGGATCTGCTTTCAAAAGAAACAGAAAGGTATTTGTTAACAATAACAACATAACAGAGCTCCTCTGAGCTTAAATTAATATTGCAGTTTGTAATATTCTCCTGCAATTAAATCAGGTTTATCAACGGTTTATAATAAAAAATGTTCTGAACGCGGTTCCCTTGACCATTCTGCTGTATTGAAAATGTGGTCAACCGGGATGTCCATTCGTTCAGCCGCTGATACCAATGCTGCCCTAGTGGAATGGGATTAAATGTATTATTATCTATTCCGGCAGCTTTCAGTACCTGTTTGAGCCACCTTGGAGTGGTTTGGCTCGTACCCCGTTTTGGGTTACTGTGGTTGACCCATAGGCTTTCCTCTCCCTCTAAGATAGTGGGTTGTGTCTATATATAGTAGTAGATGGGTCACCACACTCAACCTGGACTCTGGTGGGTAGGCCCGGAATCCCACCAGTGAATCGGGCGTTCCTGGTCCATATAGCCATATAACGACTACAGCACGGAAAAACACAGGCGATCTCGACCCTGCTAGTTCGTGCCGAATCCATATACCTGCGAGTTAGATTTTACCATACCTAAATATGAACTTGATGCGTCTGGGGTAATCACCATGTATCCAGTCTAGTTTATGGAGTGACCGGACTCTTTGAGCGTGTACGAGAGCCATAAGCATGAGCCTTTTTTTAAACATAGATTAAGCAAGCTGAGGGATCTGGCTGGTGCCATTCTCTGAGGTATGTCAATATCACACCAATATCCCATACATGGGTATATACCTGGGTGTTTGGGACTTATACTATAGTTGCCCTTCATAAGTTTACCTTCAGTGGATGGGATCCCATGCTCTGCTGACATGCGGTTTTAGATAAGCGGATAAGGCGCTCCATGCTGTATTTACGGCACTGTAACTCACCTTTTAGTCATGGTGTAGATGTTCCAGGAACTCCAATACATCAGTGGTTGAATAGTTCGTTGTCCCTGCGTCGTGGCAGTATTTTACCCATGTTAGCTTTTAGTGACTGTTCGCAGGGATGCCGACATGGTGGTAATGGTTCCTTTGGATAATCCCAGTCCCTGGTAAGGTCTATTCAAAACCTGCACCCAGGAGTTTGATGTTTCCCTGGCATGGGTGGATTATGCCTGATACTGGGTTGAGTCAGCAACCATGGTCCACTAGGGAAATCCATAGGTGACTCGCCCACCGTGTCGTGATGAACTGGGAACCATGGCTGTAGGCCGGTCGGGCACGTTCAATATCTCGGAGACAGATCCCATCTGTATTGCGAAGTGCCCGACTGATGAGGCAGAAGGGAGGAAGGCAAAGCAGAAATTCCCCCTTCCAGCGTATAGGCATCTATCGCTGCTGCCTCTAATCTGGTTCCTAAGTCACATACATGGGTTACTGGTGATTCCGTCTTGTGCAACCAAATTGATATCTGGCTTTCAAACTGCTTAATAAATTTAGCAGATATTTTGGGTTATGACATCTATTCAATGTAATCATAAATTGTACCCCGTGACATGGTGTCTCCCACTGTGTTCTAGCTTCCTAGGACATAGGCAGCTGATAGTTAAAATGTCTTTTGACACACCATTGCCAGATTTGTTTGACCAATTTGTTGCACAATAATGATTATTATGCTCCCCATATGGTTGATATAAGCCACCACCATAGTATTATCAATCCGTAACCACATATGTACGTGCTGCATTTGAAATGCATATGCTTTTTAGCCCAATAGGCGATCACCAATCCCAAGAAGTTGATGCCCGGTATGTGTAGTAACGATGTTTGTGACTTGGTCCATCTGTTACCTGTGCTGGATATGGAGTTTAGTTGCTCCCCAGCCTAAAGTACTGGCATTGGTTTTTAAAATAACCAAGTTGGGATTGGTGATGATAATAGGGCCGAAAACTATGCCAAATATATGTCTGCCCACCACCTTAATTGTGATATAGCTTCAGTGGGTACAGTCATGATTTGATTATAGTGACCCAAGTGTCTTGGCAAAGTAACAGTCATATGAACGGAATTGTTATTGAAGCCCAGATAATCCTTGGTAGTAACGCTTCAATTCTGGTTTATCTGGGCGTGGGATGAACCTCAGCTTTAGGGAGCTGTTTCGTAGCTAGAACTGCTCCACAGCTAATTCCTTTGTTTCCCCTAATATGAGGATATCATCCAATATGTGCCATGATTATGCTTGTTTTCTTAATATTTTCATGGCCATTTTTAATAGTTTAGGGCGGAGGTTTAGACCATATGAAATGCTATATGCTCCCATGGTTGCCCTAACCGGGATATCCATGATCCAGGTAAATATATTTAGGTATCTATAATGATCCTAGTGTATGGTATAAGATAGTTAGCATCTCCCATATCAATGCTCCCCATAGGTATCCTAGGGAGATCAGATGTCTGGCAGTGACAAAACTCCACCTCCATCTTAAAGTGGATATACTCAACAGGTTTATTTAGTGATATTAGATCAATGATGATGCTACATTCATCATCTTTTATAGTTTTGGTGAATATATTCGATACAAATTCCAATCCGTTTAGTAATGTGCCTGTTTAGTTCAGCTTACCTTCTCACTTCTCTTTTCTTAGAGGGAGAAACAGCCCTTTGGGCGCATTGCTGAACTGGCAGTAAAATGCCCAATTTGAATTCGTTTTTATCCTCTAATGCTGTTGAGTATATTTTGGTTATTTGTGACAGCATCCCATGCTTAGCCCACTCCCCATGCAGTTTAGTAGAACACCCTTGTTTTAGTGTAAACTGGGAGGAACCAGACTACCTACCTCCATGCTTGTTGTTTTTCATGAAGGCGTAGTTTGCTGGTATGCTGGTGCTGTCGGTGGGGCGGCACATCTTCCCACGGCTCCGCTCTGGGCCCCGTCTAAAAAGAACTATGGGGGATCTGCAGCGGTCACCAGGCTTTCACCAGTCCTTGTTTGATATTGCTGGTGGATGCCGAGGGGTGCTGCCAGCTGGGTGTTGGATGTGATGTCCTGCTCGTCCCATAGCCTGCTCCCTCTTCCCCGCAGCAGCGGTTTGCATAGCCCCATATATTCGGGGTTGCGGGCAGGTCTATATGCACCATCGTTCAGTCGAGTATCCCAAATATGGGAACATCTTAGGCGTCAGCACCAAAGGCGAGCAAAGGTGGTAACATCTTGACCTTCTGTAGAATTCGCTGCTTGTCTGTGAGTCTACGAGACCCAGCTGCCTGCGGATTTGCCTCTGGAAAGGCCTGTTCCTGCAGGGCTTTTGTTGGGAAGATGGTCGCGTGGAGGAGCCATGTAGTGGCCCACGACACCCAGTGGCTCTTCCTGATCCTGCTCCCCTGGCATACTGCTGTTCTCGTCCGCCTGCCCAGCGCTTAAGCCAGCCCAGCCCTGGCCTCCTTAGCCCTTAAAAAAGGAGCATAAAGGATGCGATAAATGGGAGGAGGCAAAGCACTCCACTCCCCTGTTGCATCAATCCCTCGACAAGGGAGATGGCTAGTGCAATAGCACTGGGGTAGGAGTCAGCTCCCTTGGCATTCAGCCAGTGCCCCTTTACACCGGCGGCACAGGGAGCAGCTCGGTGTCGAGTGAGCGGGAGCATTGAAATAGCTCCACTGCTACCGGTGGCTGCCTCCCAGATAAGGACCCTCGTGTGGAGTTGGGCAGGCAGTCCTTCTCCTGGAGGTGAACTTCATGACCTCCTCTGGCTTGGGGAGACAGACATACTCATTTTTGCTGTCTCCAACCTGTTCCAGCTTGGAGGAAGATGGCTCCTGTAGAACCTGTAAATTGGTAAGATTTCCCCTTACCTGTATGTAGAGGCTGCCTGCCGTTTTCCAGGCGGCGTTGTGGCGGTTCCCGGGCGGTGATTCTCCTGGTCAGGAGTCTGCAGGGCTGCCGGTCGGGTTTTTTAAAATTTCCCGCCGGTCCGCGGCTGTACGGAACAGCTGTTCAGCGGACCGGCATAGCGCAGCTCCTAGCAGCGGTCCGCAGCGTTAGCGGTCCGGGTGGCACCTTTGGTCCGCAGCGTTAGCGGTCCGGGTGGCACCTTTTCCCCGTCACTGTCGGCCCCACGCTGGAGTCGAAACGGGGCCCGCTCACCATGCCTCACTTTGCTCCCGCTGGAGCAAAAACCACAAGGCCCGATTAAGGTAAGTACTTACCTCTCGTCCTTGGATGCGGGAGCTAGCCCGACTCCCGCTGGCTGCCGCGTTCTGCACGCTGTGCGATAATGCCGCATGCGCACTGGAGCTGGGGTCTTCACGGAATCACTCACGTGACTCCGAAGTAAAATCAAATATAAAAGCACTTGCCAGTGCACTGAAAATAAAGGTAAAGCAGATGGTAATCATGTGTTGTATTCTTTTAATGCAGGGAAGGGTGAGGTTTACAGCTTTGATCCTGTGGTATGCTATCAGCGAGATGCTTACAAAGCTGGCGGCTCGGCCAGTGCCATGCTGCAGCCGCTTCTAGACAACCAGGTAATACCTTTTTCACACTCGTTGTCTCTAACAACATTCGTAAAGAATAGAATGGGAGTGTGTCTGGGATGTGTGAGCCAGTCTGCAGTCTTGATTAATGGAATAGTGATTTGTCAATCTATAATGAAAGGGCATGAAAATAGAAAGATTAAACGAGAACTTACCGTTTGAAGTTTGATCTTTATTTTATGAAAAGTTGGAGTGAGAGACTACGTGAAGAACTCGCCAGCCCGTATGTGCATCAATCTTCAGAGCCACTGTATGAAACCACAGTCCACTTGAACCAGATTCAAGCTACAGAAAGCTTAATAACCCTTGACATACCAAATTAAATTTATGAAATTCAGGGTTGGGAGTGGAGGGCACATAGTCTCTCACTCCAACTTCTCATAAAATAAAGATCATGTTTCAAACGGTAAGTTCTCGTTTAATCTTTCTATTTTAGTTCCAAGTTTTGTGATGAGACTACCTGAAACTTTTGAAGCTGTGGTTTCATGCAGTAAACCAATCTGTATGTGAACACACTACACGGATAAACCTTAAATGGTAGAAAATAATTGGCCATTAACAAATTATGCTAACTTTGCATACATGTACATTGCCCTTAACTGGACCACAGTCCCATTAGCCTTGGAGTTGCAGACAAACAGCTCATGTAACACTGTCCAGAATTCTATCTGTAATCGTCCAGATCTGTTAAGCGGTTTATTATAAACTTCCAAAAGTGCATTCATCTGACCCTCCTGCTGTTGCAAGAATGCAATCCAGAGGAACATCCATTCAATTGGCTGCCGACGTGCCAGCAGCCCTGGTAGAGTGTGACTTGAAAATATTTTGTGTTCACTCCCGCTTTCAACAGCGTATATTCTATCCATCTTGAAATAATTTGCACCAACACTCTCTTGTGAGACTTTTTTTATAACTATGAAGAAAGCTTTTCCTTCATCTCTTAGTAACCTCACTGCACTTTTTCACATAATTAACACCCACAATCTCCGATCTGGTGGGTATGTTGCCACCTCCAACTTGTACCCAACCGTGCCTGCTCTGCTTTATGAATTCGTTCCCATAATGACGATATGACCGAGTTATCCAGATGGAGATTGTGTAAAGACTGAGCTCTTCTTGCTGAAATAAGTGGCATAAGCATGACTAACTTATGAGTAGCTGCTCCAACATTAGGGATGCAGCTGGTGCCAATTTGTGTAAAATATGTAATGCTGATTACGCATTTCACCCAACTTGATATCTAGGCTTTAGATGGTTCATATTTAAGACACCTTCCATAAACATCAGTGGGTGAGAGCCAATCGTTTTTTGTCCCACTCCAAGCACTAGATACGATGATAAGGCACTGCAAGCAGTGTTCATTGCACAATAACTTAGTCGCTTCTCATAAAACCAAACTGACAGAAACCCCCAAACCCCAAACCTCTGCTACTTCTGCTTTAAAGTAGCTCACATGTGTCTCTTCACAAAACTTTCCCCCTGTTTTATGTAGGTAGCATACTGCTTTTGTGTGCCATCTTGCCAAGCTGCAGTGATCACACCAACTGTCCTGGATAGTCCTATAAGCCCGAAGGGTCTCTTCAAATCCTGCAAATTAATAAATCAATACAATCATGCAGTGGATGCGGTGCACGAGTGATACGTTGAACTAACCACTGTTTGTGTCTGTGAGCAAATATAGGAGCTTCTTTCAGCAGACCTTTTTACAATGGAAACCATAGTTGAGTAGGCCAATTTGGCACTACTATAATTCATGTTGCGTCGTCTTGAATTATCTTTTGGAGGCATCTTCCGATAAGGCAGAATGAGGAATTTCTTGTCCTGGTGTCTGCTTTAATTTTGTACCTACATGGCAGATGTACAGCTGCCACCCATATTTTCCTCTTGTATACCGCGCCCAAATAGACTTTGCTAGTGCATCACATCTTGAGACTTACAGCTCCCATATGGTTAACATGCACTGCTGCTGTTGTATTGTCCTGATGTAGTCTAATTTGCATATCATGGTCATTCCCACTATATGTTCTCAATGTCTGGAATGCCGTTAGCATTTCCAAATAGTTGATGCTATATTTTATGGCCATGTCTCAAGTCCGCTTCATTCCACCTGCCACCACAACTAGTATAGATGTCAGTTACACCCCAGCTGTGTGTACCTTGTGTGTGCTCAATCCCCCACTGGTATTTGGATATCGACTGTCATCAGCCTCATACATCTATCAAAATGTCCCATATTCAATTTTAGGGCAAGAACCTTCTCACGATCCAGGCCTCTAAAATGCATGGCCCCATAGCTGGGAAGGCAGCTACCAGCTTGCCTATCACCCTCGCAACCTGTCGTATTGTAGACTTCTTATTCTTAAGTAAGCCTATAAATGCATCTCCAAAATTCTGTTTCTTATCTGTAGGTAGGGTCACAGACTATCTGAAGAGTTTATGCCAAAAGCTTGGATATGCGATAGTTTTTGCTTTCCTGGATGAATAACAAATCCTAGATCTTCTAGGAATGTCTAGGTTGCTAAAACAGCTACCTTTGTGTCATATATCATCTTTCCCATGATGAGCGGGGCAACTATTTCCTGTCACTCTCGTATTGGTACCGGAAAGAATGCATCTTTGAGATAGATTGAGACCATAAAGCAATCCTCAATTAACAGTTTTACTGAATGAAAAATCCATTCTAAAAGGGTTATATTCCAAGCCCATGTTCAGACTAGCCAAATCAAGAATGATTCGGTATATTCCATCTTCCTTAGACTTTGTGAAGATGTTGGAAATATATTCATCTTGTTCATGAGCAATCTCCTCAATCGTATCCTTTTTTTGTGATTTCACTACCTCTACTTGGATAGCTATATATTCCTCTTTAGACCAATTGCAAAGGAATTTGGGCTTTTCTTGCCGTGGAGGAAACCGATCAGGCAGAAAGTCAGATTTATAACCATTTATGGCTAGTTAAATGAAAGGGCCAATGGTTATCTTTTCCCACTTACTTTTGAAAAGCCTCAATATACCTCCAACTTCCGTACATTTCATGCAGCTGTAGGAATAATACTCACCTCAACAGGATTAGGTGGTTGATTGACAGCATCTGCTGACACTAATTTTTGTTCTGTCCCTTTCCTCTGGCTCTGACATCGTGGCCTGAGACTGAGTGTGTGGCACACGCTGTATCCATGGTGAGCGCTGTGAACCTGCACCTAAAAATGGCCTCTGGCTCTGTCTTAGTTGTGTAGGCCTGGTGCTCAAACCAGCCTCAATACAGCGGTTTCAGCCACAAACTTGGTGGGGGTGATATCCTATCACAGCAGTGCTAAGGTGTCTTGCTGCACTTCAGAACGTTGTGTTCCATCCACCGACCTCGCCAACACCGAAATCCCTCTAGTGAGAGGTCTTCGAACTCTCTGAGGCTTTAAATCTTAAGATTTCATTTAGCCAATCAGAATGTCAGAGATAGTGATGTTAACCTTCGGTACATCACGCGTCTGGCAGCTATCATGATTAACATACTTTCCAGCATTGTCCAGCATGTTCTCCTTCAGCTGGTATGAAGTCAAGTATATAATGCTACTCCATTGCCAGAGTGATAGACCTCTGACCGACATACACTACAAACCCACTGACTCACATGGCTATCTGGACTACACGTCTTCCCACCCTGCCACCTGTAAGGACTCCATCCCCTACTCCCAATTCCTCTGCCTACGCCGCATCTGCTCCCAGGATGAGACGTTCCACACCAGGGCATCGGAAATGTCCTCGCTCTTCAGGGAACGGGGATTCCCCTCCTCCACCATAGATGAGGCTCGCACCAGGGTCTCTTCCATACCCCGCAACACTGCTCTCTCTCCCCATACCCGCACTCGCAACAAGGTGCGACAAAGGTTCACCTGTATCTCCTCCAACCTCATCTACTGCATCCGCTGCTCTAGATGCCAGCTGATTAACATCGGTGAGACTAAGCGGAGATTGGGCGATTGTTTCGCCGAACATCTCCGCTCAGTCCACAAGAACCTACCTGAATTCCCGGTGGCTCAGCACTTCAACTCCCCCCTCCCATTCCCAATCTGAACTCTCTGTCCTGGGTCTCCTCCATTGCCAGAGCGAGCAACACCGGAAATTGGAGGAACTATTCCACCTGGGTAGCCTGCGTCTGGGGGGCATGAACATTGAATTCTCCCAATTTTGCTAGCCCTTGCTATCTCCTCCCCTTCCTTAACCCTCGAGCTGTCTCCTCCCATCGCCCCCCCCCCCCCCCCCCCCCCCCGCCCTCTGGCTCCTCCTCCTCCCTTTTTCCTTGGTTCACCTATCCGTAAAGGAATGGCGAATTTTGATCTCGAGTGCTGGCAGCTCTTTTTTAGTCGAGAGCTGAAAGGTATTATCCATTTGTTCAGGGAATCCTCAAACTCCCAGCCTCTAAGCGGGAGATATCCTCAGATATCTAAATTGAACTGCCTGTAGCAGTGCAGTACACCTCCCCATCACCAGCATCTCACTAAGTTATCCCCACTCTTATGAGTCGACTGTTAACATCAACCTTGGATGTTCATGCAGTGCCTCCCTGGCCAGTATTGCCCTTTTGGACAGCCAATTGCGACTTGGTCTTCCCCGTGGCCGGGGTCGTCAAGCTGTTCCTTTTCGAAGCTTTCGCGGAGGTTGCTGTGCAAGTCACCCTGCCAGCGTCTCCAAGCCTGGAATCGACAAGCTGCTCCTTTTTGGAGCTTTCGCAGAGGTTGCTGTGCAGGCCACCCTGCCAGCGTCTCCGAGCCCGGGGTCGTTAAGCTGCTCCTTTTCGGAGCATTTGCAGAGGTTGTTGTGCAGACCCTACCTGCCTGCATCTCCGAGCCTAGGTCGACAAGCTGCTCCTTTTTGGGGCTTTCGTGGAGGTTACTTGTGCAGGCCGCGCTTGTTCACGTCTCTGAGCCTGGTTCGACAAGTTGCTCCCTTTCTGAGCTATTAGCGTAGGTTGCTGTGCAGGTCGCGTCTGCCAGCTACTCTGAGACCGGGGTGGGCCACCTGCTCCCATTTAGCAGTGGTTGCTGTGCAGGCCGTGCCTGTCAGCATCTCCAAGCCCGCTGTTAGCATCTCTGAGCTCGATAGCAACCTCTTTCGTTGCCATCATTCCCCGCTGAATTTTCAGCGGCACATCTCTTCTTGTTTCTTGGTTTGGCCATTTTTGGAAATCAAACCCGCGTTGAAACAAGAACCGTTCCTGCAAAAAAAACCTTACCTTCACAGTTAAATCTCTGATGAAGCATTTCCGAATTTATTCATATCTCGCGCAATGTGACAACGTATTAATGCGCTGGCGGGTTCTTCACGTAGTCTCGTCACAAGACTTCAAAATAAACCAATTTTCCATTAAGTTTTTTTTTTCCTTTTATCTTTTTTTTTTTCTTTAAATTAAATCTTGCATGTACTGTTGTTAATGAATTTAAAACTACTGGTTAAACATGATGAATGTTTGGAAGTAGCACTAATTTTCTGCATTTTCTTTACCAGATTGGTTTCAAGAACATGGAGTCGGTAGAACATCTTCCCCTCACGCTAGAAAAAGCAACACAGCTAATTAAAGATGTTTTCATCTCTGCAGCTGAGAGAGACGTTTATACTGGTGACTGTCTAAAGATCTGCTTCATACAAAAGACGGAATCAGAGAGAAGTCGCTGCCTCTTCGGAAGGATTAACACCAACAAAGAATAAATCAGGGAAGGTAGTACATCCATGGATAACAAGGGAAATCAGGGATCGTATCAAAGCGAAGGATGATGCGTACAAATTAGCCAGAAAAAGCAGCATACCGGAGGATTGGGAGAAATTCAAAGAACAGCAGAGGAGGACAAAGGGCTTAATTAGGAAAGGAAAAATAGATTATGAAAGAAAACTGGCAGGGAACATAAAAACTGACTGCAAAAGTTTTTATAGATATGTGAAAAGAAAGAGATTAGTTAAAACAAATGTAGGTCCCTTGCAGTCAGAAACAGGTGAGTTGATCATGGGGAACAAGGATATGGTGGACCAATTGAATAACTACTTTGGTTCCGTCTTCACTAAGGAAGACATAAATAATTTGCCGGAAATAGCAGGGGACCGCGGGTCAAAGGAGTTGGAGGAATTGAGTGAAATCCAGGTTAGCCGGGAAGTGGTGTTGGGTAAATTGAATGGATTAAAGGCCGATAAATCCCCAGGGCCAGATAGGCTGCATCCCAGAGTACTTAAGGAAATAGCTCCAGAAATAGTGGATGCATTAGTAATAATCTTTCAAAACTCTTTAGATTCTGGAGTAGTTCCTGAAGATTGGTGGGTAGAAAACGTAACCCCACTTTTTAAGAAGGGAGGGAGAGAGAAAATGGGGAATTACACACCAGTTAGTCTAACATCGGTAGTGGGGAAACTGCTAGAGTCAGTTATTAAAGATGGGATAGCAGCACATTTGGAAAGTGGTGAAATCATTGGACAAAGTCAGCATGGATTTACGAAAGGTAAATCATGTCTGACGAATCTTATAGAATTTTTCGAGGATGTAACTGGTAGCGTGGATAGGGGAGAACCAGTGGATGTGGTGTATCTGGACTTCCAGAAGGCTTTCGACAAGGTCCCACATAAGAGATTAGTATACAAACTTAAAGCACAAGGCATTGGGGGTTCAGTATTGATGTGGATAGAGAACTGGCTGGCAAACATGAAGCAAAGAGTAGGAGTAAACGGGTCCTTTTCACAATGGCAGGCAGTGACTAGTGGGGTACCCCAAGGCTCAGTACTGGGACCCCAGCTATTTACAATATATATTAATGATCTGGATGAGGGAATTGAAGGCAATATCTCCAAGTTTGCGGATGACACTAAGCTGGGGGGCAGTGTTAGCTGTGAGGAGGTGAGACCACACCTGGAGTATTGCGTACAGTTTTGGTCTCCAAATCTGAGGAAGGACATTATTGCCATAGAGGGACTGCAGAGACGGTTCACCAGACTGATTCCTGCGATGTCAGGACTGTCTTATGAAGAAAGACTGGATAGACTTGGTTTATACTCTCTAGAATTTAGAAGATTGAGAGGGGATCTTATAGAAACTTACAAAATTCTTAAGGGGTTGGATAGGCTAGATGCAGGAAGATTGTTCCCGATGTTAGGGAAGTCCAAGACAAGGGGTCACAGCATAAGGATAAGGGGGAAATCCTTTAAAACCGAGATGAGAAGAACTTTTTTCACACAGAGAGCGGTGAATCTCTGGAACTCTCTGCCACAGAGGGTAGTTGAGGCCAGTTCATTGGCTATATTTAAGAGGGAGTTAGATGTGGTCCTTGTGGCTAAGGGGATCAGGGGGTATGGAGAGAAGGCAGGTACGGGATACTGAGTTGGATGATCAGCCATGATCATATTGAATGGCGGTGCAGGCTCGAAGGGCCGAATGGCCTACTCCTGCACCTAATTTCTATGTTTCTATGTTTCTATGTTTCTAACAGCCCTGGCCATTCAGGATAGCATAGCTGATTTTAGTAATTCATGCCAATAATGCTTCTGAGTGTACCTGCATCTCATCATCCAGGCATTTATTTTCTATTCCTATTCCATTTCTGTCCTAATCGCAAATTATTAAAAGGAATTAGTGATAATTATACCATTCTGATGCACTTAATTGAACAATCACTGAGAACAAATCCAGGGAGAGATTAGTGCATTGGTTGACTAGAAGTTTAGAAACGGTATCCATTATGTTTTACAGTTGAATAAACTTCAATATTAGAGCCACAGAATAGCTACTTGGCCCAACATTTAATGGTGACAAGTGGAAGGAGGACTTTATGAAGAAAGAACTGTTTTGCACAGGTCCAAGGAGACAAGAAAACAATTCAAACATTGACTTATGTTTGATATAAATATAGTTGGGTGAAGGCCCTGTTCCTGTGCTGTACTGTTCTTACCTTCTCATTGCCTGAGAGTACAGAACTCAGTTCTAGCCCATGGATTATCTTGAAAGCGTAATGATAGAGAGTTGAATCCGTGACAACTATTGCTCTGCTCACAAGGATTAAACCAAATTATCTAACACCATGTCGGAGACCATAGAACAGTATGGAACAGGATCTTCAGCCCACATCTGAATTCAAGATCATGCCAAATTAAACACATTTCTTCTGCCTGCACATACTCCATATGCCTCCATAAACTGCATCAGTGCCTATCTAAAACTCATTTAAATGCCACAATTGCACCTGCTTCTATTTCACACTTGGCAGTGTGTTCCAGGCACCCAACCGTGTAAAATACTTGCCCTCCATATCTCTTTGAACTTGTCCCTGCTCACATTGAAGATATGCCCTGCCATTTCCACTGTGAGCAAAAATGATTCTGGCTTTATCCTATCAATGCTTGCAATTTTAGAAAGTATCATATCTTCCCTCATCCTACAGCACTCCAAGTTGGAAAACAATCTAAGTTGATATCCTCTAATTCATGCTGCATTCTGGTAAACTACTTTTGCACCCTCTCCAAAGCCTCCACATCCTTCATGTAATGGTGCTACCAGAATTGCACATTATATTTCAAATGTGGCTAACCAAAGTTTTATACACTTATATTCTTCTTATATTCAATGCCCCAACCGATGAAGGCATCATACAATATGTGTCCTTTATCATTCTAGCTGCATGTATTGCAACTTTCAGCAAGCTATGGACCCCGAAATCCCTTGTACTTCAATGCAAGGGCCCTGCCATTAACTATACTTTCACCTTGCATTTGACCTCCCATGGTGCAATACCGCACAAGTTCCCACTCCATCTGTCATCTCTCTACTCATAGTGAGAGATCAATATCCTGTGGTACATGTTAACAGCTACCTTTACTGTCCACAATTCTACCAATTTTCTGTTGTCTGCAAGATTACTAACCATTTGTCTAAAGGAGGTCTCTACAGAACACCACTGGACACAGACCTCCAGCCAAAATAGTAAGATTAAACGAGAACTTACCAGTTTGAAGTTTGATCTGTATTTTATGAGGAGGAAAGTTGAGGGAATACGTGAAGAACCCCGCTTACGACGCATGCGTGTCATCCTTCAAAACAGCGGTGTGAGGTCACAGATATCCTATATTGACCTAACATAGTAAGATTATGAAAGAGATACCAGTTTTTGATATGATCATAAGAGGGTGGGAGCGGAGGGCACGTATTCCCTCAACGTTCCTCCTCATAAAATACAGATCAAACTTCAAACTGGTAAGTTCTCGTTTAATCTTACTATTTTACTTCGGAGTCACGTGAGTGACTACGTGAAGATTTCAAAGCTCTGTGACCTCATGCCGTGGAATGAGTCCATGCTTCACAACTGCCTTGGTTGTGGGGAGAAATGATGTTAACATCATTAAACATAATACGATATTGAAACCCAACTGTAAAATATTAAATCCAATTATTGCTATTTATGCGGTGAATTATATGCAGAACTTAAAATTGTTTCTGCAATTCTTCCAGGTTCAATAACTGGTTTGTTATAAAGTCGTTGGATAGTTTCCTCCCTTGACCATTCTACTGTCTTGAGGGTTTTTGTCCATTGGTACGTCCAGCTTCATAGCTGCCAATGTAGCTGCAGCCCTGATGAGGTAAGATTTAAATTTTCCCCTAGAGTCCACTCCAGCCTTTGTTAGGACTTGCTTAGCCATTTAGAGATGGGCTGTGACTGTTTTGAGTGGCTATTAGTAGCTGATAAACGTGACATTTCTTCCTCTGATGATCTAGCATACTTCATGTATGATAGTAAATGAGTTATAATACAGCAACGACCCTCTGTCGTATAGGCTCTGTACTTTGTTTTTTGGCCTGCTGACCCCTGTCTGTTCTGTTTGACCCTTTGATTAATGTGACAGGTTTAATTCCCTGATGAAATCATCATGTTGTCCAGGCTTAGTTTCTGTAGTGACTGGACTCTCTGTGCCATGACCAAGGCCATCAGCATGACAGTTTACATTGTCCGTTTCTGTAATGACAGAGCTGTAGCTGGAGACCAGTTTCTTAACTTGGTCAGTACAAAACTCACATCCCATATATGAATGTACCTAGTTCTGGGGATTAATTTTAACATGCCCCTAATGAGTTTGTTACCAGTGTGTGTCCCCACAGAATGCCGCTCTGTAACTTCGACAGGTATGTAGACAGAGCACTCCTGGCGCAATTGTGGTACTATGACTAAGCCTCTCATCGTAATGGAGGTTTGCCAGGAATTCCAGAACAGATGGCTGTTCATAGATCTGTGGGAGATGATAATAGTTATGAACGTACTTCCTATTTCTAGAGGATACCAAGTACTGTTGAATCAGTGGACTGTCTGTGACCCGCTGAAAAGATTCCGCCTATGGTCCGTCAGTCCTAGGTGTAGAAGAGGTGCTTTCAATTCTACAATAAATAGGTTAATATAGATAGTAACATGGGTAACTCTCCATGTTGCTAGAAGAACCAGTAAGTTTAAATGACGCATGACTGCGTTCAGTAATTAGATAATTATATGGCTGGCACACAGTCCCTATGCCAATTCTACTAGCATCTGATGGATAATAGGTTCCATTAAGGCTGTACCATATTTACCAGCAAAGTCAGTGCCATGTGAACTGTGTTAGCAGTGAACCGCAGATGACCTGTAGTTAACACATCTGTGGGTACCTCTAATTGGTAATCTAGCCCACATATCTTGATACGATGCTCGCCAAATAGTATCCTAGGATCAATATAGAAGATTACACAAAGTTCCCATCTGAAAGAATATAAGTACAAAGTATTCCATTAACCCAAGATGAAGTGGCAACCACCTCTGATTATAATAAGGATATTTAGTACACAAATTTCTGTGATTCTTATTGGATGTCTCCATAACATCTATAATGTGTGCACATAGTTTAATAATGCTTCAATTTGTTGCTTCCTTGTCTGAATGACGTTCAGTTCAGTACATGCTGAACTAAGGAGCAAGTAATGAATACCTCCACATTCTATATCAGTGGTTTGGGAGGTTCCAGGTTTGCATATAAGGCCAGTGCATCCTGGTGAACTAGTGTCATGTCTATTTCTAATAGTGCGGCCGATAATATCCCGCTGATAGGACTTTAGAACCTTCTTTCGGTTCAATACCTTGTCCTGTTATGTTCCCAGAGGTAAATGTCTTGCCAACACCTCAGCAAAGGTATTGGCTTGCAGGTGATGTGTAGACATGTACTCAATGCTGGCAGCCATCCTGGCCCTAGATCTTTGCCAGTCTGTTCTTGCTGAAAGTATTGCCCCACCATGTCCAGCAACTTGGTTTCCTCGTCCTCCATATGGGAATGTGGCTCCATCTCTAGTTCAGAATCTGACACAGGCAGCCCTTCAACACCCTCTACATGAAATGTCAAGCAGCCCTTTATGGTAATCTGCTGAGGGACTTACACCTTTGCCACTGCGGCTATCATCCATATCCTGGAGCCTGCCACTCTGGGCACAATTGCTCCTGCCGACCTACGTGCTCTCGGGCACTAGTCGCACGCGGTTTTGCCGCAGCCGGTCCCCATGCCTACGGGCACCGGCCGCCCCATATAATTGTGCCGTTGCTCGCAGTCCCGGTACTCCCCGGCACCTGTCGCTGACAGCCGAACATGCTGCAGCCACTCGTACCGTTTCCCAGCTCCGCGAAAGTGGCCGCTACTGGCTGCAGTATATCCTGCAGCTGCTCATCCTTACTCCGGTATCGGTAAGTATTATCCGGAGGCTGTTTCACCACATCATTTTCGCAGTGATGTACTTTGCACTTTGCCTTCCCGCCCGGTCTAGGATTTGATTTTCCCGGTGCGGGGTTTAAATCCGGCACAGCTGATGTCTCCCCTCCTTCAGGGTTATGTAAACCTGTGCCTTGGTCAGGGTCTGACCAAATTTGGTCCTGCCAACTCTCCTCCGAGGAGTAAGACATATCCTGCAGCCCCACACGGGGTACCGCTGTGGGGCTTACCTCTTGCCCACTGTGGCTAGCCTCCACATTCATGGGACTGCCACCATAGAGGAGCTCCTCCACTTCCACCTGTTTTGGTGTGATTTGCACACACTCCCTTTTCGGAGATGGTGGTGCTGATTTCTTTCTTTCTTCCACCCTTTTCGGAGATGGTCTCTGTGAAAATTTGTTGTTGCAATTGATGGCCAGTCATGTAATTTATACTGGCTGCCATCCTTGGATCCCAGTCTCCACCATCCAGCAGCTTCAGGATTATGTAATCCTGTGTGGTCAGGGTCTGGCCCATCTGGGTCCTGCCCACTCTTTTTTGAAGAGTTAGAGATCTCTAGGGGTCCCGCACGGGGTACCCATGTGGGGCTTACCTCCTGCCCACTGTGGCTAGTCTCCACATTCATGGGACTGCCACTGTGAAGGAGCTCCTTTTTTCCCCCGCTGTTCTCATCACCCGTACACACGGACACTGGTTTGCGGGTTTTCCTCGCCCCGCCGCTGACCGCAACGGTCCTGTATGTAGGTCCACCACTCCACACGGTCCCGGTCTCACAGGCACCTGTGCTGGCAGCTGATCATGCTGCAGCCATTCGTACCGGCTTCCTCCAGCGTGGGCTAGCGGGTCCAACGCGTACTCAGTGCTCTTCGGCACTGACAGCTCGTCGCTATTTTTAGAAGCATTGCGGAAGTGCCGTTAATGTGCCCTCTCCGCACTTCCAGCGCCTCGGACCCATCTAATACTTTAACCAAAGGATTAACAAACAGATTCTATGAAAAAAACCCATTTTAGGTTTACACCATTTCCCCACATACCTGTAGTAAGGGTCCGTGGGGTTGTACCCGAGTCGTCGGGATTTTTTGCTGTGTAGCCCGTCAAACCGGCTCCAACGCTCTCAGTACCTCGTTTATCTCAGACCGCTGGGACCGACCCCGGTGCTCACAGTACTGGTCCCTCGCGGTCGTTTGCAGCCGGTCAACCCGGCTCCAATGCCCTCAGTTCTGGGCGCTATCGGCTGTTCGTCAGGTTCGAACCGCTCGGACCGACCCCGGTGCTCACGGCACTGGTCCCTCGCGGTAGTTCTGCAGCCGGTCAAACCGGCTCCATGCCCTCAGCACTGGCCGCTCCCGGCTGCTCGTTAATCTTAAACCGCTGAGACCGACCCCGGTGCTCACGGCACTGGTCCCTCTGCGGTCGTTTTGCAGCCGGTCAGACCGGCTCCAATGCCCTCAGCACTGGCCGCTCCCGGCTGCTCGTAGGGACCCCTCGGACCAACCCCGGTACTTACAGCACTGGTCCCTCGTGGTTGCTCCCTGTCCTCCAGCCGCTGCACTGGCCGTTAGCGACTGCTCCAAGCCAGAGTAGCTTGAGACTGGCATACGGGACGTCTTTTGCTTCGCTTCCTGCCCAGCCGAGAAGTTAATTTTGCCGGTGCGGGAGCGAAGTCGGGCACAGGTGTTTCCTCTCTGGAAGATTCGCGTGCCCTTGCTGCTGCTGCTGGCTGCCCGCACTCCGCGGTTCTCCCCCACCAGCTTTCCGCAGCCTGCATGGATCCGGCCCATGTCTCCACCTAAAAGGTAAGTGGAAGGAACGCAGAGTCTCTTACCTGCTGTTCCCGACTTTCAAATTCTCCCACTAGGGGAATGTCGTTCACCCCTGTGTGACTCGTTGCAATGCGTGTAGCGATATGACACGCATGCGTCGTAAGCGGGGTTCTTCACGTAGTCACTCACGTGACTCCGAAGTAAAACAACATATTTTCACCAATACCCTCTAACTTCAGAATCCAAGCTATCAAGACATTGTGAATCCCATGCATCCTAATCTTTTGGATCAGCCTACTATGAAGGGTCTTGTCAAATGCTTTACTAATTTCCATTAACACAACACACACTGCCCTTGCTCAATCACCTTGAAAAACCCGATTGTAACATATGACCTACCCTGGACAAAACCATGTTGACTGCATAAGTATACCATTCTCTTGCAAATACAAGTTAATCCTTAACCATGAGAATCCTCGCAATAGCTTCCCTACCATTGATAAGAGGCTCACCAGTCGAATTACCTGGATTATCCCCATTTGTTGCCTTAAACAACAAAACAACATTTGTTTCTGGAAACTGGCTACTTTCCAGTCATCTAGGACCTTGACTATTATGCAAGGATACAATGATCACTTGTCTAAACCCCTGCAATTTCCTCTCTTGCCTCAATAAACTGGATAAGATCTCATCAGGCTCTGGAGTCTCAGGTCACAGAGCTGTACAGCCCAGAAATAGGCTCTTTGGCCCACCTTATTGATGCTGCACGTTGGCATATTAGGCTAGTCCCATTTGCCTGCAATAAGTACATAACATATTAACCCACCCTGTCCATATTTTTCCAAATGTTTATAAAAGGTCATTTTACCTGCATCTAAAGCCTCTTCTGGCAGCTTAATAGTTTAAGAGATACAGCATGAAAACAGGCCCTTCAGCCTTATGAGCCTTACACACCATGCACCATTTTACAGAAGCCAATTAACCTATGAACCTGCATGTCGTTGGGATGTGGGAGGAAACCGGAGCACCTGGCGAAAACCCACGTGGTCACAGGGAGAACGAAGAAGCACCATACAGACAGCAACCCTAGCCAGGATTAAATTTGAGTGTCCGGTGTTGTGAGGCAAATGGTCATCCAGCCACAATTCCAGTTTCCTCACTCAGTAGATGCTGCTGGACGCACATCCAGCAGGTGTCATCCTCAGGTACACTCCCCCTGGTTTATCCTCTTTAAAAGGACACCACAGCCTTCTTGATCTCAAAGTCCCCAAGCATAATAGCATACTCCACACCACCCTCCCTGTCCCCCATGTCCTCCTTGGTGAATGCTAATTGAAAGTACTTTTCTAGTACCTCGCCTATACCCTCTGACTCAAAAGCACAAAGCCCCTGTTTTATCCTTGAGATGTCCTGCTCTCCCCAGATACCCTTGTTTTTAATATGTGTGTAAAATGCTTTGAGATTCTCTTTAATCCTACTTGCCCAGTGCATTCAAGGCCCATTTGACCACAGAATTCCAATTTTGAGTTCTCTCCTGCTTCACATTCCTCAAAGTCCCCAAATTATTTAGTCTTCCTAAACCTTACATGTGCTTCCTTTTTCCTCGGACAAGAGGCCGTAAATGTGGTCATCCACTAATGGAACACACGAGATGGCTGAACCTGGCTCTAACTAAAGCTACCTGCGGGAGGGAGAAGAAAGAGTGCAGTATTTGAGTACATGCGTTCATTTAGCTATAAGAACAGTTAATGGATGAGTTACACGATGATGCAGATGTTGCAATCTTGAGAAATTGTTGGGGGAAATCTGTGGGTAAGGCTTCATCTGTAATGGGAACTTGGCTCTAGATATAATTCAGGTCAGGATATATCTTCAAATAAACCCATTATCACAGTTTGAAAAACACTCTAAAGCCATTGATTGAGAAACAGATGTGTTTATGAAAAACAAAATAGTGTTCACTGTGAAATACTAGTTAACATACACATTTTTAAACTCACAATTTGTAGCACTTGGGCGATTCACGGCTGTGAATGGAATAATCCTCGCTCAGTCGTGTATCTGAAGCTATAATAAGATTAATGATAATAAACTTTATTTCGGACTCAAGGTCCAGACATGGGACATTACATAAAAATACATTGCATATTAAAAAACATCATAAAGTACATATAACAGTACACAAAGTACACAGTAACCCCCCTTGCTGGGACAGCTGCAGACTCAACATCTCACCATGGCTCGCCAGATTGAGTATGAAATATACTTGTTAAATAATCCCAAATTACAGTTCAAATACTGCACTAACATCAACCCAGCATCCTTTCTCGATAAACCACCTGAACAGATTGAACTAGGGCATGATTGCTTATTTGTAATCAAGGAAGACACTTCTATAGGGGAGGTAAAACAGACATCCCTATTACAAACCCTAGTCTAACCCTATATGTCGGTGGGTGTGCATCAATCGGACCCCTAGGAGAAAGGCTTTCTGGATATGCCATTATAGAGCAAACAGGAAATAGTATAGAGGCAGCTGCCTTTGAGATGCCATTCTCTGCCCAACAAGCAGAACTGTTTGCCTTAATAGGAGCCTCTATCATAGCAGAAAATTTAAGGGTGAATATTTACATCGACTCTAGGTATGCATTTGTAGTAGTCCATGATTTTGGCCAATTGCGGAAAAATAGAGGATTCTTGACTTCAACGGGAACACAGATATCCCACCAGAAATTAATGTTGGACCTGTTACAAATTTTAATGTTGCCAAGTTGTAATGAAATGTAGTGCTCACATGAAGGGTCAATCCCAGTAGATATAGGAAATCGTCGTGCTGACCAAGAAGCTAAAGAAATATCCCGGTAGCGCAGGGTGGTTGTACCTAAAATGATGAGGCAGACTAGAAAAAAAGGAAAAGACAAGTCTCCCTCGAAAAAGCCAATGCCAACTATCAAAGATATTATTAGATTACAGGAGGGCACTCCTGAGGTAGATATTCAACTGTGGAAGCAACTCGGTTGCAAAATTGATTGTATGTCGGGATTGTGGGTTACTCCGGCAGGATAAACTTGTATAACTGACAAATTGGCTATATGGGTTATTGACTGTGTGCACTTTGCAACTCATAGTTGTGCCCGAGCGAACGGCGATGTGCTGTTAGCTACATGGTGGCATCCGAGGTTGCAGACTCTGGCTCAGGGGATTAGTGGCCATTGTCTGGTCTGTCAGCAACTTAATCCTGGGAAAGGCGTACACTGTGGAAGTGGGAAAGCTCCCTTACCCATAGGAGGTCCCTTTGATACCCTCCAGATGGACTGCATTGAGTTGGAAAGATGTCAAGAATATAGGTATGTGCTAGTAATCGTAAATGTAGTAAGTGGATAGAGGCTTATCCTGCAGTGGGATAACAAATCCTCCACTGTAGTCAAAGTACTTATGCGAGAGATACGGTATTCCAATTCGGTTGAGTTCAGATAATGGTCCTCATTTTGTGGGACAAGTAAATAAAGAATTCTGTGAACAAATGAGCATCCAGCAACAGTTACATTGTGCCTATCGATCGCAGGCTGCTGGACTTGTTGAACGGGCTAACCAAACATTGAACATTTAATTAGCTAACTTAAGGGCGGAGATGAGAATGAATTGGTTTAAATTGCTTCCTATAGCATTGTTTCAGATGTGCATTACACCAGTGGGGGGAGCAGAATTGAGCCCAGCAGAAATTGTGCATGATCGTCCACTCAGAACCCCATGGAACCAGAGTACACCAAAAGTTGTTCATTTCCATCACATGACCACAGAAATGACTGATTATGTTCAATCTTTAACTAAATCCCCAGGGCCAGATAGGCTGCATCCCAGAGTACTTAAGGAAGTAGCTCCAGAAATAGTGGATGCATTAGTAATAATCTTTCAAAACACTTTAGATTCTGGAGTAGTTCCTGAAGATTGGCGGGTAGCAAACGTAACCCCACTTTTTAAGAAGGGAGGGAGAGAGAAAATGGGGAATTACAGACCAGTTACTCTGTTGGGTTGTGTTAGAGGGGGTGGAACATGTTCTCTGTCTCTTCCTTCGGGGGAATGCGACTTTTTCGTGTCGTATCCCCCTTCTCTGCCTCCGTCTGCGCTGAGGCCTAATGGCGGAGCTGGCGGCCTCCAGCCTGCGACCGACCCCGAGGCTCCGGAGGCAGAGCCAGCCAGGACTTACCAACGAGAAGCTGGCCGTCTTCGGGGCTGAGCAGCGGTGGCCCGACTTGCTGGTGCGGCGTTCTGGCTTTCGGCGGCGGCCTGGGGCTGATGCAGCGGGACTCGGAGCTGAGACTGCGGGACCCGAGGCTGGGGCGGCGGCCTGGAGCTGGGGTGGCTGCCCAGAGCTGGGGCAGCAGCCCGGAGCGGAGACTGCGAGACCCGGAGTTGGGGCGGCGGCCCGGAGCGGAGACTGCAGGACCTGGAGCTGGGGCGGCGACCTGGAGCTGGGGCATCGGCCTGGAGCTGGGGCAGCGGCCCGGTGCGGAGACTGCAGGACCCGGAGCTGGGGCAGCGACCTGGAGCTGGGGCATCGGCCTGGAGATGGGGCAGCGGCCCGGTGCGGAGACTGCAGGACCTGGAGCTGGGGCGGCGGCCCGGTGCGGAGACTGCGGGACCTGGAGCTGGGGCGGCGGCCCGGAGCTGATGCTGTGGCGGGCCGTCTCGGAGCGGAGATGGCGTTCTGGCTTTCGGCAGCGGCGACATCACCACGGAGGTCCGCTGGACTGGAGAGCGGCATCTCCGGCCTGGATCGACCGCCTCAGCGCAGAGGGAGAACAAGGAGGGAAGAGATGGAAACTAAGACTTTGCCTCCATCACAGTGAGGATGTGCTTGGTGAACTCACTGTGGTGGATGTTTAATTTGTGTTTATTGTATGTTTTGTTATTATTGATTCTGTGTATGACTGCAGGCAACATAATTTCGTTCAGACCGTAAGGTCTGAATGACAATAAAGGATCTATCTATCTATCTATCTATAACATCGGTAGTGGGGAACTGCTAGAGTCAGTTATTAAAGATGGGATAGTAGCACATTTGGAAAGTGGTGAAATCATTGGACAAAGTCAGCATGGATTTACGAAAGGTAAATCATGTCTGACGAATCTTATAGAATTTTTCGAGGATGTAACTAGTAGCATGGATAGGGGAGAACCAGTGGATGTGGTGTATCTGGACTTCCAGAAGGCTTTCGACAAGGTCCCACATAAGAGATTAGTATACAAACTTAAAGCACAAGGTATTGGGGGTTCAGTATTGATGTGGATAGAGAACTGGCTGGCAAACAGGAAGCAAAGAGTAGGAGTAAACGGGTCCTTTTCACAATGGCAGGCAGTGACTAGTGGGGTACCCCAAGGCTCAGTACTGGGACCCCAGCTATTTACAATATATATTAATGATCTGGATGAGGGAATTGAAGGCAATATCTCCAAGTTTGCGGATGACACTAAGCTGGGGGGCAGTGATAGCTGTGAGGAGGATGCTAGGAGACTACAAGGTGACTTGGATAGGCTGGGTGAGTGGGCAAATGTTTGGCAGATGCAGTATAATGTGGATAAATGTGAGGTTATCCATTTTGGTGGCAAAAACGGGAAAGCAGACTATTATCTAAATGGTGGCCGATTGGGAAAGGGGGAGATGCAGCGAGACCTGGGTGTCATGGTACACCAGTCATTGAAGGTAGGCATGCAGGTGCAGCAGGCAGTAAAGAAAGCGAATGGTATGTTAGCTTTCATTGCAAAAGGATTTGAGTATAGGAGCAGGGAGGTTCTACTGCAGTTGTACAGGGTCTTGGTGAGACCACACCTGGAGTATTGCGTACAGTTTTGGTCTCCAAATCTGAGGAAGGACATTATTGCCATAGAGGGAGTGCAGAGACGGTTCACCAGACTGATTCCTGGGATGTCAGGACTGTCTTATGAGGAAAGACTGGATAGACTTCGTTTATACTCTCTAGAATTTAGAAGATTGAGAGGGGATCTTATAGAAACTTACAAAATTCTTAAGGGGTTGGACAGGCTAGATGCAGGAAGATTGTTCCCGATGTTAGGGAAGTCCAGGACAAGGGGTCACAGCTTAAGGATAAGGGGGAAATCCTTTAAAACCGAGACGAGAAGAACTTTTTTCACACAGAGAGTGGTGAATCTCTGGAACTCTCTGCCACAGAGGGTAGTCGAGGCCAGTTCATTGGCTATATTTAAGAGGGAGTTAGATGTGGCCCTTGTGGCTAAGGGGATCAGGGGGTATGGAGAGAAGGCAGGTACGGGATACTGAGTTGGATGATCAGCCATGATCATATTGAATGGCGGTGCAGGCTCGAAGGGCCGAATGGCCTACTCCTGCACCTAATTTCTATGTTTCTATGTTTCTGAAGTCTTAAGAGATTTACATTCCAGGATACAAGCGGCGTACATCGAACTGCCACCTTTAACTACCTCATCTAGAGTGATTTTGTAATGATAAAGAATTGGGTAAGAAAGAGTATGGATGGTCGGTGGGAAGGACCTTAACAGGTCCTCCTCACAACCCCGACAGCTGCCAAGGTAGAAGGGAGAAGTGCGTGGGTCCATCTTCATCATTGCAAAATTATTAGTGGTAAAACTTGAGCTGCTAACTTCTTTTTAAGAGATTTCTTCCAGTTACCCCAGACTGCTGGTCATGAGGAAGAGTATGCCAATGCGATGAGCCCAAGAGGATACACACCCATGCAAAGTTGGGAGGTGAATACCTCTTGGTCGAATGCCTGAGAATCTGCTACGTCCATGTAAAGTCGGGAAGCAGAGACATATGGAAATTCCATGATCATCACCGTTAGACTACTGAATCATGAACTGGTGTTATTCTATCCTGCTTGTAAAGATCATGTAATGGAATCCTTTATGCAAAGAGTTGGTTATCATGGAATGATAAAAGAGCAGAATGTAGATATGCCGGGGTTTGGGTACTTTGGAAATGGCAGGCTTCTGTGAAAAAAGGTTAAGCTCTGCTGTGGTGACATAGGGACATCAGGTGCAAAATGCTTATGTAATTAAAAGTTGCTATCTAGTCTAAATTTGTAAAAATGCTCTCAACTGCTTTCGTTCCAAAGAAGCCTTAGGTGCTACTAAGTCTGAGGTAATGTTAAACAGACACTAAACCCAGGTCTGTGATTTGGTAGAGGATTTTGTATTTCTACATAGTATGTGTGTTAAGTGAATTCTTATGTGCATTGTTTGAAAGTAAACAGAGTAATTGCTTCTTGGTGAGTGAAATCTTGTATACATTGATTGCAAGAAGGCAAAGTAAGTGCCCTTAATGTGAACTCTTATCTGTAAGAAGTGATTGACATGTAGGGATGACCATCCCATTATATTTTCGCTTCCCGTCAGTGTCCCCGCCTCCGTTTAGGGGTATAAAAGTGCGAGTAATTAGTTTGGGCATGTCAGTTGTTTCTTTATGTTCTGTTTGCACGCGGCTACTGAGGGCTCAAGTGCGTAGATCTGAGACTGTCCCTGCAGTAGTTTACAAAAGAATGAGTTCAGTGTTTGACAGAGTGATTGACTGGAACCAGATTAAGGGGATTGTATTAGACCCGGAATTAACAGTACGAGGGTTCTTTTTCGGGTGCTGCAACATGGACTTACAACTTTTGTTCTGGATAAGGGTCAGCCGGCTCAATTGTACATTGGTCAGCCACTGCAGCTGGCCCAGCCACGTTGTAGGAGGTGTCCACGGTCCCGGCTGTGCCTTCGCCTATGCCGGTTGTGTCCCCTGGGAAGGGGGATGGGTGTACGAGGTCTGGCCACCTCATTCATCTGCAGGTTTGTTTTTGTGCCTCCTGTTCTGGGGGGGTCATGTGGCGCCCGGTGGTTAAGCCACTTACTGAGCGAACCCTCGGCACTAGGGCTAGCAGGGTCACGTGACAGTGTTTGGCGGGAAGGAGTTGTCACATGGTTAAGGGGTGTGCCCTAGTATATTTTCAGAATTCTGGGAAAACCTTCCCCAGTCGCGTGTGCTGTTCTCTGCCTTAATAAAGATCACTTTGAATCACAACGCGTGGCTCGCTATATGACCTTAATTGTAATGATATATATATATATATATATATATATATATATATATATATATATATATATATATATATATATATATATATATATATATATATATATATATATATATATAGATATGTATATATATATAAATATATATATCTATTTATATTAGAGATTTATATATACAAAGTGCATATTCAATGTAAAAGAACTGTGCAAAACTCTTTTTAAATCAAAATCTTTTTTATTTATTCATAACAAGACAACAATAAAAGAAAAATGAGATACAAAAATAATAATCCCTCCCCAGTCATTGCCAGTGAGCATATGCAAATATCAACCTGTAGCAACAATAATCCACGATAAACGAATGGGTAGACTGTTAAGCTGTTAAACTGTGCTTGATGATCAAGCATTTATAAAGTCTGGAATGCATTTAAAAAAGGTCCCCACGCTTTCTGAAACCTTCCATTTGAATATTGAAGTGAGTACCTGATTTTCTCGAGCTTTAGGCAGGACATAATATCTGTCAGCCATTGAGTATGAGTGGGCGGGGTAGGTTCCGTCCACCTGAGCAGGATTGTTCGCCGAGCCAGAAGAGAAGCAAAAGATATAGTGCGGCGTTTATCTGCAGTTAATCTATGGGATGTGCCCATTCGTGTGCGGATGTGGCGCCGACAGACAAGAAGCCGAAGCAAAGAAGTCGAAAACAAAGAACGGAATGGAAACGAGGCTGAAACGACAATAAACCGAAAGAGTCCGAAAACGAAACGCCCACTAACCGAAAGGATGGGATGCCTAAATACAAACTAACCGAAAGGGCGGGACGCCTAAAACCCAAGGAACCGAAAAGCTGCGTCACCTAAAAGCAAACTTACCGAATGGCTGCTCTGTCGAAACGCCACCTACCTGAAAGGCGGCGTCGCCTACTAGCCAAAGAACCGACTGCCGCTCAACAGGAAAATCCAATAACGGACTTGTCGTTGCCGGGGGGCGAGACATGTCAGCAATTGGTCCAGACCCCCGTGTCCATCACATCACTGTGAAGGCATGAACATTGTCCCAAACCTCCGCTCCACCCGACCCACAGCCCATGGAGGGTGGCCGTGGGAGAGTGGGGACAGTCCCGAGCGATACACACCTTCGACCGCTTTCAACTTGGTGCTTGGGTTCAGATTGCCCAGTCACCGATGGCTTGTGTGGGAAAATGAACCTTACGCTCCCGTCTCCCCCTTCTCTCTCACCTCTTCTCACTCTCCCTCTCTCTCTCCTCTCTCTCTCTCCTCTCTCTCCACTCTTCTCTCTCCTGCATCTTCCCCTCCTCTACCCCCCCCCCATCTCTCCTCCTTCTCCCTCCCTTCTCTCTCCATCCCTTCTCTCTCTCTCCCCCCCCCCCTCTCTCTCTCCCTCTCCCTCTCTCCCCCTTCTCTTTCTCCTCCGTCTCCACCCGTGGGAGCGTCCCACAGTCACTGACCACGATGCACCAACATAAGACCCCAACCTCCACACCAGGGTAATTCTTCCCCCCCCCCCCCCCGACCGCAGTCAGTGACTGTGGGATGCTCCTGCGGGGGGAGAGAAGGGGGGAGAGAAGGGGGGAGAGAAGGGGGGGGGGAGAGTGAGAGAAGAGGGGAGAGTGAGAGAAGAGGGGAGAGAAGGGAGAGAGTACGGAGATAGACAAGGGAGAGAGAGAGGGGGAGAAAGAGAAGAGGGGAGAGAGAAGGGAGAAACGGGAGCGTGGGGTTCATTGTCCCAAACAAGCCATAGGTGACTGGGCAATCTGAACCCAAGCACCAAGTTGAAAGCGGCCGAAGGTGTATAGCCCCCACTCTCCCACGGCCACCATCCGCGGGCTGCGGCTCGGGTGGAGCGGAGGTTTGGGACAATGTTCATGCCTTCATAGTGATGTGATGGACGTGGGGGTCTGGACCCATCACTGATAAGTCCCGCCCCCCAACAACGTCAAGTCCGTTATTGGACTTTTCTGTCGAGTGCCAGTCGGTCCTTTGGCCTGTAGGCGACGCCGCCTTTCGGGTAGGTTGCGTTTCGACAGAGCGGCCATTCGGTAAGTTTGCTTTTAGGCGATGCAGCTCTTCAGTTCCTCGGGATTTAGGCATCCCATCCTTTCGGTTAGTTTGCATTTAGGCATCCCATCCTTTCGGTTAGTAGGCGTTTTGTCTTCGGACTCTTCCGATTTAGTGGCGTTTCAGCCTCGTTTCCATTCCGTTCTTTGACTTCGACTTCATTGCTTCGGCTTCTTGTCTGTCGGCGCCATGTCCGGGTACCGTCCCCACTGGACTCAGACCCCTGAAGTCCATAGTGGAAGGACCCAGTCTGTGGTCCTCCCCCACATCGGTTCCATGCTGGCTGTACCAAGCTTCAATGTATCCCTCAGTGCATACTCCTGTTGTGTGCTAGTCGAAAACATTCCCTTACAGACCTCTCACCGTGCTGGAAATCCAACAATTTTCAGGCAAACCTTTCACCAAATTGATGGTCTTCCAGCCACACTTGACATCTGTCTCTAAGTGTGTCCCAGGTAACAATCCAAAAATCGGAGAGTTAACCAGCTGCTTGGGAAAAGCCAAGACAAGGAATCTTGCATTTTTCATCAGACCCTCTTAACAAATCCACACTCAGCAAAGAAGTGGACAACTGTGTCCTCTCCATAGCAGCCATTCCAAGGGCAGCAGGTATTAGGAATAAGACTGTTAGCATAGAAAGGATCTGACTGGAAGGGCCCCTCTCACCTCCAGCCAAACAATGTCTTGGTGTTTGTTGGTAAGTTCTACTGATGAGGCATTCTGCCATACTATCTGGGCAGTATGCTCAGAACCATCCCACAGGATTCATTGATTCCTTGTTCTACAGGAAATTCCATGCTGAGCAGTGCCTTGTGGTCAAAGGCGTTGGGCTGGAGGAACACTTTCATTAGTGCAACAATGTCCAGCTGACTGGCACTTTGCTCAGTCCTTCTGACTGGCCCATCTTTCACAACACCGGGGAGAGCTAGAATCTCAGCACATGGTGACCCATGGTGCCTATATACTTTGGCTCTATGCACAGCTGAAGGTCATAGTCGATGAGTGCGATGTTGGATATGCTTTTGCATTAATTGTCTGTGGATTTGTGCATCAATACCCATTGGACCTGCCTCATCTTTGATCCACTTAGTCCCACTTAGTCTAGTTCTGGATAAAGACCTCCTGCCTGCTCTGTGATTTTCAAAATGATCACTCAGTTTGTAATAAAAATGAACTGATGCTGGTTTACATCAAACCTAAAAACAAAATGCTTTGTTGTAACAGCAGATCAGGTAACATCTTTGGAGAAAATGGATAGGAAAAAAAATGGGTAGGGCAGAATGAAGAACGTCACACATCCATTTTCTCCAGAGATACCGCCTGACCCGCTGTTACTCCAGCACTTGTGTCTGCCCTCAGTTTCCATAAGAATAGGCAAGAAATTACTGGCAACTGAACAATTCTACCACAACTATAATAGAGCAGTCCTGAACTACTATCTACCTCATTGAAGAACCTCAGACTATTTTTGATCGACTTTACTTGCTATAACAATAACACATACGTCAGAATGCTGTACATTGACTTCAGCTCAGCGTTTAACACCATCATCCCACAGAGACTTGTGGAGAAACTAACCCTGCTGGGCCTCAACACCACCCTGTGTCACTGGATCTTGGACTTTCTGACAGAGAGACTGCAGTCAGTCCGTGTTGGCAAGAACACTTCAGGCTCGATCACACTGAGCACTGGCTCCCCTCAAGGCTGTGTGCTCAGCCCGCTGTTGTTCACATTGCTCACACATGACTGTGCTGCCAGATTCAGGGACAATAAGATCATAAAATTCGCGGATGACAACAGTGGTGGGACTCATCAGCGGAGATGACGAATCAATGTACAGGGAGGAAGTAAAACAACGAGTGGACTGGTGCGGCAAAAATAACCTAGAATTAAATGTCGACAAAACGAAGGAGATGGTTGTCGACATCAGGAGGGCGCAGCCAAAGCATACACCCCTCAACATCAGTGGCACTGCAGTGGAGAGAGTGGAGAGCATAAAGTTCCTCGGTGTGCAAATTACAGACAGCCTCACCTGGTCCAGGAACACCACTGGGACCGTCAAACGGGCCCATCAGCAACTGCACTTCCTGAGGAAACTAAAACAGGCCTCACTCCCCACCAACATCCTCAGGACTTTCTACAGGGGTACGGTGGAGTCTGTACACACGTACTGCATAAAAATGTGGTACTCCACCTGCAACTGCTCGGACAGGAAGGCTCTGCAGAGGGTAGTGAGGGGAGCAGAGAGGATCATTGGTGTCTCCTTACCCTCGGTACAAGAACTGTTCCAGAGCCGCTGTCTGAAAAAAGCTCAGAGAATTGCTAAGGACAAACTGCACCCCCTCCACATACACCTGGATCTCCTGCCATCAGGCAAGAGATATCGAAGCATCAAAGCCCAGACTATAAGACTGCTAAACAGCTTCCTACCACAGGCTGTGAGGCTGCTAAACAGTCACTCTGTACTCACAGTCACTTGATTCTGCAGCTGGCACGGACACTTTAATAACTGGCACTGGCCACTTTAATAACTGCCACTGGCCACTCAAATCAGCTGCCCCGGACATTTTTATGATTGGTTTATTGTATTTTAACGTTGTGTTTTACCTGCTTTTAACTATTTATAGAAACATAGAAACATAGAAATTAGGTGCAGTAGTAGGCCATTCTGCCCTTCGAGCCTGCACCGCCATTCAATATGATCATGGCTGATCATCCAACTCAGTATCCCGTACCTGCCTTCTCTCCATACCCTCTGATCCCCTTAGCCACAAGCCACATCTAACTCCCTCTTAAATATAGCCAATGAACTGGCCTCGACTACCCTCTGCGGCAGAGAGTTCCAGAGATTCACCACTCTCTGTGTGAAAAAAGTTCTTCTCATCTCGGTTTTAAAGGATTTCCCCCTTATCCTTAAGCTGTGACCCCTTGTCCTGGACTTCCCCAACATCGGGAGCAATCTTCCTGCATCTAGCCTGTCCAACCCGTTAAGAATTTTGTAAGTTTCTATAAGATCCCCTCTCAATCTCCTAAATTCTAGAGAGTATAAACCAAGTCTATCCAGTCTTTCTTCATAAGACAGTCCTGACATCCCAGGAATCAATCTGGTGAACCTTCTCTGCACTCCCTCTATGGCAATAATGTCCTTCCTCAGATTTGGAGAACAAAACTGTACGCAATACTCCAGGTGTGGTCTCACCAAGACCCTGTACAACTGCAGTAGAACCTCCCTGCTCCTAAACTCAAATCCGTTAGCTTATTTATACTGTTCCATCAGGGACTGGATTGTTTTTAGTGTTATTATGTGTGAACCGTTTTAAATTTCATGTGCGATGCTCCGGTATTCCCTGAGAAACGTCTTTTCATTTTGCACTGTACAACTGTTGCTTGCAAGATGACAATAAAGGTTGATTGATTGATTGATTGATATATCTTGCACTAAATGTTATTCACGTTATTCCCCTTATCATCTACCTGTACACTGTGAATGGCTCGATTGCAATCATACATTGTCTATCCGCTGACTAGTTAGCACGCAACAAAAGCTTTCACTGTACCTTGGTACACGTGATAATAAACTAAACACTAAACTGTTTTCTGAGACGACTAATTATATCAACATCGCATCATTTTGGGCTAAATTCCAGTTTGCTTGGGGTCAGATAACAAATCGGACTAAGAATCGAACTAAGACTAACAATGGGGACGGTTTAGTGGCAAGGATAGACTTTGAGCTTGTGGTAAAACTAGGGATCAATCCAGTTGTGTGGTCATACCCATGTAAGAGTATAAGAATGCATAACTTGTTTATTGTGTATTTATATTGTTTATTGTATATAATGTCATAGCTACTTTTTTCTCTCTCTCTCCCTCCCTCTCCCCCACCCCCTCCCTCCGCCTAGGAGATTGTGTCTGAGTGGCCGCCGAGTGACCAGCGCATTATGTCATTGGACACAATGCCCTTAGAGACGGTGGGTGATTGGCAGATGATTGGACCAAAGATCCTATAACGGAGCAAGATAGTCCACTTGACGAAAAACCCGTAGTAGGTTCATGGGTAATCTTCAGCACCATTTCCGTAACCGGCTTCCGTCTCCGCTCTAGTATGTTTGCTTTGGTCATGGCTTCTTCATGCACAAATCATCTTTTTTCTCAACTGCAGTGATCATTTTGATATTTCTGCCTACTCCTTTTTAACTTTGAACATACAAAATATTGCCATTTGGAAGGAGCTCCAGAAAATCCTGTACCCACTCAAGCCATCACCCCTCCCCCCCCCCAGGGCCAGTCTTAGGAGGTGCGGGGCCCGATTGGGAACAATTTTGGTGAGCTCCAGGTTCCCAGCCAAGGTCTGTAGAAGCATAGAAATACATTTAAAGTCTATTACAGACTTTATATCTCTATGGTAGAATGGAAAGTAATCAAAATGTGCACTTAAAAAGTGCCTGCGAGTTAATGGACCAGACAGATCTAAGCTACATTTCAATATAAAATTGCATACATGTAAGCCTACAAGTAACAAATCCCCTCTGAAAAGTACATAGTTATAATACATAGTTTTAATGACTGTGAAATGAAAAAATTAACTAGATCCTGGAAAACCAATAACTATTGGCGAAAAAACAGTCCAGGCTTTACATTTTGGGCTTCAGCCCCTTCCTACTAGGCTGTGGGACGAGGAGCTTTATTCCAGTGTTTCGTGACCCAAGTCACCAAACTACATGAAATCTTCACATATTGTGTAAAAAAATTATATAAATCACCCTTGAAACTCGTCATGAACAAGACTGGCAGTTTTTTTCCCATTAAATTAGAGAAAAAACGGAAAAAATTCGGGTAATATTTTGTCCAATTAAAGCACGTTTAACATTGAGTTGTCTGCCAGTTGGCCAATCACGCGCTTTGCTTCAGGCTAGCACGCAACACGGCTGAGGGTGCCTCTACAGATCGACGACTGCTTTGGGGCCACCTCCTGCACCCACACACAACTGACTGACTTCATCCACTTCACCACCAACTTCCATCCGGCACTGAAATACACCTGGACTATTTCCGACACTTCCCTACCATTCCTTGACCTCACTATCTCCATCGCAGGTGATAGACTCCTGACCGACATACACTACACACCCACTGACTCCCATGGCTATCTGGACTACACTTCTTCCCACCCTGCCTCCTTACAGGACTCCATCCCTTACTCCCAATTCCTCCGCCTATGCCGTATCTGTTCCCAGGATGAGGCGTTCCACACCAGGACATCTCAAATGTCCTCATTCTTCAGGGAACGGGGATTCCCCTCCTCCACCATCAATGAGGCTCGCACCAGGGTCTCTTCCATACCCCGCAACACTGCTCTCTCTCCCCATCCCCGCACTCGCAACAAGGGCAGAGTCCCCCTAGTCCTCACCTTTCACCCCACCAGCCGTCACATACAACAGATAATCCTACGTCATTTTTGCCACCTCCAACGTGGCCCCACCACTCGCCACATCTTCCCATCTCCCCCAATGTCTGCCTTCCGCAAAGGCCACTCCCTCCGCAACTCCCTTGTCAATTCTTTCCTTCCCTCCCATACCACCCCCTCCCCGGGCACTTTCCGTTGCAACCCCAAGAAATGCAACACCTATCCCTTTACCTCCCCCCTCGACTCCATTCAAGGACCCAAGCAGTCGTCCCAGGTGCGACAGAGGTTCACCTGTATCTCCTCCAACCTCATCTACTGCATCCGCTGCTCTAGATGTCAGCTGATCAACATCGGTGAGACTAAACGGAGGTTGGGCGATCGTTTCACCGAACACCCCCGCTCGGTCCGCAAGAACCAACCTGACCTCCCAGTGGCTCAGCACTTCAACTCCCCCTCCCATTCCCAATCCGACCTCTCTGTCCTGGATCTCCTCCATTGCCAGAGTGAGCAACACCGGAAATTGGAGGAACAGCACCTCATATTCCGCTTGGGGAACCTGCATCCGGCGGGCATGAACATTGAATTCTCTCAATTTTGTTAGCCCTTGATGTCTCCTCCCATTCCTTAGCCCTCGAGCTGTCTCCTCCCATCCCCCAGCCCTCGGGCTCCTCCTCCTCCCTTTTTCCTTCCTACTCGCCACCACCCCCTATCAGTCTGAAGAAGGGTTTCGGCCCGTAACGTTATCTATCTCCTTTGCTCCATAGATGCTGCTGCACCCGCTGAGTTTCTCCAGCATTTTTGTGTGCCTCTACAGATGCCTGTTTTACTGGAGATTCCGATTTGTTGTTCTGTGGAATACATGTCGTGGAAACTTGCAGCAGAGTAATTGAATTTAGTGAGAAAAGCATTAAAAAGGCTGAAGAATGTGCTGCTGTGGAAGAAAGCCTTGAAAGCAAAGTCGCTGCTGAGGTGCTGGAACACAAAGAAGACAGCCAGGAATCAACTCTAACTGAACCGTAAGATCGAAAGTCTGAATTTATGAAAATCTATCTGTATGGACTTTAATTAATTTAATTGCTCCCTTTTATAATGTGAATAAATTAATTAATTCATTCATGAAGTTGAGGGCATAAACTATATGTATCCATAACACAGTCAATTAAACATTGTCACTAATGCCAGCTTGTAGTAGAGTAATAAGTCTTTAACATCTAATCTCAGAGCTGCCACTGATAACTTACCGGAATAGTGCCATCTGTAGCGGCCGTTTCCAGCCCCCGACCACGGGAGAAAAACGGAGGGATATTGATCGCACTTTATAGGCTTCCATTGCAGTGAGAAATGGTTAGAAATGGTTGATGTTTCTACAGAAATGAATTGGTGATATGTGAACTTGAACTAGTTTTTCTATGGTAGTAACCTATTGTTATTCTCATTAACATTAAGAAGAGGTTGACATTTTATGAATTGAAGTCCATTCAGACTTAATGACTATGAGATTTTTTTTTTCTGCAGCTTCTGCCCCTCCACTCTCCAGAGCCTGTCCACACAAATGTGTTTAGTGTGGACATGCACTGTGCTTTAATGAACACTAATTTGATAATTTGCAGACGCCATCCCATCTACCTGGACATGCATACATGTTTAATTTCCTCGTTGATATGTCGATAGTCTTACATAATATAATACATGAAAAGATGTAAAATACTCCCTGAGACATATTATCTTCTATTATTAGGAGGCAGCAGTGTATCCTGGGTTATCATGCAGAGTGCTATCGTCATTTCTGCAACATACAACAATAAATCGAGCGATAGCAAAGTCTAGAAGGAAGAAAGGTAATGATAGGACTCAAACAACAAATCTTTTTACTTATGGCCATATGATGTTACTTTGAAAAATGAAAAGATATATTTGAGGATGTTGATTTATTTTACTTTTCATTCCTTTTCTGTTTTCTGTTTCCTCTTTCAATTGAGTTCAAGACGCTGAAAAGCCTGAAGCAGGTGAATCACCTCAAGAGGCAGTTCCTGATAGTGAAGCAGATGAGCCGGCCCCAAAGAGACTGCTTCGATCCATGACAAGTCATAGTCAACAAACAGCAACTGTCGAGCACACTGACCGCAGGCATGTCCTACCAGCGCATTGCATCATTTGTAAAGGTTCAAAGTACACAAAAGAAATAAATTGTGGAAAAAAGTGATTATATAAAGTTTTATTTTAATGTGGATCGTTTCACTGTTTATTTGGTCAAATTATTTAAACAATGAGTGAATTAATTATGATAATGGCGTGCTGGTGAATGACTGCGACAATCCACCCACCGATACGCACATCCACACACACACATCCATCCATACGCACACTTCCATGCATGCAAACACACACATATGCACACATAAATCCGCACACACACACATCCACACACACGTAGACATACATGTACACATCCAAACATACATGCACACATACATCCATCCACACGTACATACACATTTACATCCACAGATACACGTTTGAAAGGCGTACACAGACACACACACACACAAACTAGAGATAAACAATACAACACTTTTAGGGTTCTTTTAGGTCAAAGGTAATAGCCCTCATTTGCAAAGGCACCATCGTGGGGGGGGGGGGGGGGGGGGGGGGGGGGGGGGGGGGGGGGGGGGGGGGGGGGGGGGGGGGGGGGGTGGGGGGGGGGGGGGGGGGGGGGGGGGGGGGGGGGGGTCTATATGGAGCTTAAAATGAATATTCATCAAGTAAACATCAGAGCATTCGAGTCTTGGCCAGGATGTGACATTTACATCAGAAATAAGACAGGTCTCTTACAGGTCTGGCACTGCCACAGTCCCACTATGGCCGTTACCCACACTCTCCCCAATTTGGCAGTCAACGGGGTTCAGTAAATGGGGAAACCTAGAGGATCTGTCCTGACCCTTTATTTAGGCAGGTTCATGAGACCTTAAAACCTGGGACATCTGCTGCAGTCACATTTGATTTCCTATTAAAGCAACAGGAACATGCCTGCCTGGCACTGCCCCAGTCCCACTATGGCCGTCACCCCCACTCTCCCCACTTTGGCAGTCAGCGGGGTTCAGTAAATGGGGAACCCTAGAGGATCTGTCCTGACCCTTTAATTAGGCAGGTTCATGAGCCCTTAAAACCTGGGATATCTGCTGCAGTCACATTTGATTTCCTATTAAAGCAACAGGAACATGCCTGCCTGGCACTGCCCCAGTCCCACTATGGCCGTCACCCCCACTCTGCACACTGGCAGTCAGTGGGGTTCAGTACAGGGAGGAACCCACAAGAACTGCCCTAACCCATTAATTAGGCTGGTTCAGGAGCAGGACCTCTGCGACAGTGTCATTAAAAAAAACACACTCACAATTATATTCATCATATTATTTTTATATAATATAATTATACATGATAACATTAATATTAACAGGATATATATATATATATATATATATATTGGTATAATAAGGCTGATAAATTCCCTGGGCCAGATAGGCTGCATCCCAGAGTACTTAAGGAAGTAGCCCCAGAAATAGTGGATGCATTAGTGATAATTTTTCAAAACTCTTTAGATTCTGGAGTAGTTCCTGAGGATTGGAGGGTAGCTAATGTAACCCCATTTTTTAAAAAAGGGAGGGAGAGAGAAAACGGGGAATTACAGAGCAGTTAGTCTAACGTCGGTAGTGGGGAAACTGCTAGAGTCAGTTATTAAAGATTGGATAGCAGCACATTTGGAAAGTGGTGAAATCATTGGACAAAGTCAGCATGGATTTATGAAAGGTAAATCAAGTCTGACGAATCTTATAGAATTTTTCGAGGATGTAACTAGTAGAGTGGATAAGGGAGAACCAGTGGATGTGTTATATCTGGACTTTCAGAAGGCTTTCGACAAGGTCCCACATAAGAGATTAGCATACAAACTTAAAGCACACGGTATTGGCAGTTCAGTATTGATGTGGATAGAGAACTGGCTGGCAGACAGGAAGCAAAGAGTAGAAGTAAACGGGTCCTTTTCACAATGGCAGGCAGTGACTAGTGGGGTACCGCAAGGCTCAGTGCTGGGGCCCCAGCTATTTATGATATATATTAATGATTTGGACGAGGGAATTAAATGCAACATCTCCAAGTTTGCGGATGACACAAAGCTGGGGGGCAGTGTTAGCTGTGAGGAGGATGCTCGGAAGCTGCCAGGTGACTTGGATAGGCTGGGTGAGTGGGCAAATGCATGGCAGATGCAGTATAATGTGGATAAATGTGAGGTTATCCACTTTGGTGGCAAAAACAGGAAAGTAGACTATTATCTGAATGGTGGCCGATTAGAAAAAGGGGGGATGCAACGAGACCTGGGTGTCATGGTACACCAGTCATTGAAAGTAGGCATGCAGGTGCAGCAGGCAGTGAAGAAGGCGAATGGTATGTTAGCATTCATAGCAAAACGATTTGAGTATAGGAGCAGGGAGCTTCTACTGCAGTTACTCTGGGAGAAGCCAGAGGGTAATGGTGGATGGCTGTTATCGGGTTGGAGGCAGGTGACTAGTGGGGTGCCGCAGGGATCTGTGTTGGGTCCTTCGTTGTTTGTCATGTACATCAATGATCTGGATGAAGGTGTGGTAAATTGGATTAGTAAGTATGCAGATGATACCAAGATAGGGGGTGTTGTGGATAATGAAGAGGATTTCCAAAGTCTACAGAGTGATTTAGGCCATTTGGAAAAATGGGCTGAACAATGGTAGATGGGAGTTTAATGCTGATAAATGTGAGGTGCTACACCTTGGCAGGACAAATCAAAATAGGACGTACATGGTAAATGGTAGGGCATTGATGAATACAGTTGAACAGAGGGATCTGGGAATAACCGTGCATAGTTCCTTGAAGGTGAAATCTCATATAGATAGGGTGGTAAAGAAAGCTTTTGGTATGCTAGCCTTTATAAATCAGATCATTGAGTATAGAAGCTGGGATGTAATGTTAAAATTGTACAAGGCATTGGTGAGACCAAATCTGGAGTATGGTGTACAATTTTGGTCACCCAATTATAGGAAGGATGTCAACAAAATAGAGAGAGTACAGAGGAGCTTTACTAGAATGTTGCCTGGGTCTCAACAACTAAGTTACAGGGATAGGTTGAATAAGTTAGGTCTTTATTCTCTGGAGCGCAGAAGGTTAAGGGGGGGGACTTGATAGAGGTCTTTAAAATGATGAGAGGGACAGACAGAGTTGATGTGGCCAAGCTTTTCCCTTTGAGAATAGGGAAGATTCAAACAAGAGGACATGACTTCAGAATTAAGGGACAGATGTTTAGGGATAACATGAGGGGGAACTTCTTTACTCAGAGAGTGGTAGCGGTGTGGAATGAGCTTCCAGTGGAAGTGGTGGAGGCAGGTTCGTTGGTATCATTTAAAAATAAATTGGATAGGCATATGGATGAGAAGGGAATGGAGGGTTATGGTATGAGTGCAGGCAGGTGGGACTAAGGGAAAAAAAGTTGTTCGGCACGGACTTGTCGGGCCGAGATGGCCTATTTCCGTGCTGTAATTGTTATATGGTTATATAGTTGTACAGGGTCTTGGTGAGACCACACCTGGAATATTGCGTACAGTTTTGGTCTCCTAATCTGAGGAAAGACATTCTTGCCATAGAGGGAGTACAGAGAAGGTTCACCGGACTGATTCCTGGGATGTCCGGACTTTCATATGAAGAAAGACTGGATAGACTCAGTTTGTACTCGCTAGAATTTAGAAGATTAAGGGGGGATCTTATAGAAACATAAAATTCTTAAGGGGTTGGACAGGCTCGATGCAGGAAGATTGTTCCCGATGTTGCCAGTTCATTGGCTATATTTAACAGGGAGTTAGATGTGGCCCTTGTGGCTAAAGGGATCAGGGGGTATGTTGGGTCCACTGTTGTTTGTCATGTACATCAATGATCTGGATGATGGTGTGGTAAATTGGATTAGTACGTATGGTGGGATTGTGGATAATGAAGTAGATTTTCAAAGTCTACAGAGAGATTTATGCCAGTTGGAAGAGGGGGCTGAAAGATGGCAGTTGAAGTTTAATGCTGATAAGTGTGAGGTGCTGCATCTTGGCAGGACAAATCAAAATAGGATGTACTTGGTAAATGGTAGGGAATTGAAGAATGCAGGTGAACAGAGGGATCTGGGAATAACTGTGCACAGTTCCCTGAAAGTGGAATCTCATGTAGATTGGGTAGTAAAGAAAGCTTTTGGTGTGCTGGCCGTTATAAATCAGAGCAATGAGTATAGAAGTTGGGATGCAATGTTAAAATTGTACAAGGCATTGGTGAGGCCAATTCTGGTCGCCTAATTATAGGAAGGATGTCAACAAAATAGAGAGAGTACAGAGGAGATTTACTAGAATGTTGCCTGGGTTTCAGAAACTAAGTTACAGAGAAAGGTTGAACAACTTAGGGCTTTATGCTTTGGAGCGCAGAAGGTTATGGGGGACTTGATAGGGGCCTTTAAAATGATGAGAGGGATAGACGTTGATGTGGATAAGCTTTTCCCACTGAGAGTAGGGAAGATTCAAACAAGGGGACATGACTTGAGAATTAAGGGACAGAAGTTTAAGGGTAACATGAAGGGGAACTTCTTTACTCATTGGCTGTGTGGAATGAGCTTCCAGTGAAGGTGGTGGAGGCAGGTTCGTTTTTATCATTTAAAAATGAATTGGATAGTTATATGGATGGGAAAGGAATGGAGGGTTATGGCCTGAGCGCAGGTATATGGGACTAGGGGAGAATACGTGTTCGGCACGGACTAGAAGGGTCGAAATGGCCTGTTTCTGTGCTGTAATTGATATATGGTATGGAGAGAAGGCAGGTACAGGATACTGAGTTGGATGATCAGCCATGATCATATTGAATGGCGGTGCAGGCTCGAAGGGCCGAATGGCCTACTCCTGCACCTATTTTCTACGCTTCTATAATATATAGTTTAAATGGACTGCAACACGGAAATAGGCTGCCCATGGTGTAATACGGGCATTGGCCACTAGATGCCGCTTATTTTCCTGATCTCATTTTCTAATTAGTTTAATTAACTTTTGGCAATGACGAGTTATGACATCCTTCTCAATTATATTTCATCTAAATCTGTGGAAAATGTCATGTTGTTTGGTGACTTGGGTCACGAAAACCTACTTCTAGACACATTTTTAATGCTCGGCCCACAGCCTATACCCTTTGGGCTTCTAACCCATCCCAACTTAGTTGCGTGCATGCGTGTGTGTGTGTGTGTGTGGGAGGGAGGGAGGGAAGGAGAGAATGGAGGAAGGAGAGGGTGTGAGGGAAGTAGAGAAAGGAGGAAGGAGAGAATGGAGTGAGGGAAGTAGAGAAAGAAGGGAGGCAGAGAAGGAGAGAAAGAATGGAGAGAGAGAAGGGAAAAGAGAGGAAGAAGAGAAGGGAGGGAAGGAGAGAAGGGAAAAGAGAGAGAAGAACGAGGGAGGGGAGGAGAGAAGGGAGAGGGCCGGCGTATTATCTCTTAAACGTATTTATGTATCACTGATCAGATCCAGACTACAGTATGGCAATATAGCTTATGGGTCAGCATCGACGTCAGTGTTGTCCGAGTTGGACAAAGTCCAAGCGGAAGCTCTAAGAGTCTGTATAGGTGTGCGGACGTCACCTGTATGTGCACTACAGGTGGAAACTGGGGAGATGCCGTTGAGACTGCGCCGCAGACAACTAATGGCTAATTACTGGCTAAGCTTTAAGGGTCATGGAGAGAACCACCCAACAAAACAGGTAGTACAGGCGGTTACACAGAAAAGCTGGAGAAAAACTCAGCGGGTGCAGCAGCATCTATGGAGCGAAGGAAATAGGCAACGTTTCGGGCCGAAACCCTTCTTCAGACTGAACAGGCGTGCTGGGAGAGAGGGGTGGCTCAGTCTGGAAGCTTCGGCTGGGTTGGAGGAGTTGTGGCAAGGGACATGGGAGTAGAGGACAAAGAGTTCTGCCCTGCAGTATTGTGGCCATCTGTGCCAATATGGTTACTGAACATCCCAAAAGTTGATCTGGAGATATGGGAGGCAAAAAGGAGGAACAAAAATTCAGACCTAAAGACAGAATATCATAGCCATATAGATAATAGATACAGGGAACACCTCTTAATTTTCACAGATGGATCAAAGGATCCAGTAGCTGAAACAACAGGGGCGGCTGTGGTAGTCCAGGGGATGAATGTTGAGCTTTACAAAAGAACAAACAACTATTTGACAGTATATACAGTGGAACTGTACGCTATTTTGATGGCAGTTCGGTGGATGGAACAGGTGCAACCATGTAAAGTAGTAATATGTAGCGACTCATTATCTGCAATCCAGAGTATTGGGTCTGGTGCATCCCATAGGCGGCCTGACTTAGTTTATGAAATCCTGCTACTATTAAGCCAAGTGACAAGGAGGGGCAGTGACGTGACTTTGTTGTGGGTCCCAGCACACATTGGTGTTCTAGGGAATGAAAAGGTGGATAAATTGGCAAAGGAGGCTGTAAAAAAAAAAAAGAAACATAGATGTAAACTTCTGAATCTGAATGCGAATCTGAAGGAAAACACATTGTGTGGAAGAAAATAAATAAGGAATGACAACAATACTGGGAACAGGAGACGAAGGGGAGACACCTCTATTCGCTACAAAACAGAGTGGGCATTACAGCAAGAAGAGGGGGGGGGGGGACAGGTAGTATTAACAAGATTGAGGATAGGACACACTCACCTGAACAGCACATTAAAAATATTGGGAAAACATCCTACTGGGCTGTGTGAGGAATGCCATCAACCAGAAACAGTTCAGCATGCCCTAGTTGCATGTAGGAGATATGAGACAGAAAGAGGATTTATGATCATTGAAATGAGGAAAATTGGATTGACAGAAATATCAGTAAAGAACATTCTAGAGTGTGGAGAGAAAGGAAAAGGAATAAAGTTGTTGTTTGTTCTTGAGGGCCTCTGGGCTTATAAAAAGGATTTAATATAAAGACACGAGTACTGTGGAATGAAGCCAGAAGGTGACAGCAATGCAACATTGCGGATGCCGGCTGCCGTAAAACTCCAAAGAAGAAGAAGAAGAGAGGGCCGGCGGCCGGAGCGGATGCCGGGCATGAGCCGAGGCCGAGGTTTTGTATACGTTGCTCCAACCCCCGGCCCGGCCCTCCCTGTATTGTTCACTGCGTCTCCCCGGGGTTGAGAGAGGTGGGGAGTCGGGGCTGTGTGCGTGAAGCACGGCGACTGGAGGGGCGGGAGCGCTGCCCCGGGACCAAGAGGGAACGACCCACCTCCCCCTTCTCCATGCCCACTTACACCCCCTGCCCATCTATCCATTTTTCCCGCTCCACCCCTCTACTGTCTCTCCCCCCTCCACCCGAGGTAGTTCTACTTGAGCTGAGAGTAAATTACTCTGGCGCGGGGCCCCTTTAGGCTTAAGGGCGGTCCTGCCCCCCCCCCCTCCCCTTTTTCCCTCCGACACGGAACGATTGCCGGCCCCCTTTTTGTTGTTAAACATCGATTTCCTTCGGGTGTTTTTTTTTTTTAATTTCTCCCTTACCATTTTCGCAGTTTTTCGATAGCTGCCATGTCTCGTTTGATGTCATCCTTCGCCCTGCTCCTGGTGTCGGCCCGCACCGATCTGCCGGACATGCTGTGTGTGTGTTTGGCGGAGTCTGAGGGGAGAAGCGCCGGCACCAAGAGCGAGCGAACGCGCGGACAGGAAAGGGAAACGGGAGGTATACGGATATCTTCCATATATTAATCCTTAGTACCGTCTATATATTTTGTTCCTCTTTCCCCTGATTCATTCGGAAGAAAGGTCTCGACGCGAAATATCACCTATTCCGCTCTATGATCGTGGCTTTCGTCCGTCTGTCCGCTCGTTCGCTCGCCCTTGGATTAAGTAGCGCAGGATAAAGCTGCGAAATCACGCACAGGATGGAAACTGAAAACTAGAGGAACGCCGTCCCCCCTGCGTTCCCCCTGCGCACCACCCCGCCCCCATTTCCTAGAACCACGCCGCGTGGCTCACGACATTGGGTGGGGTGGGGGTCTGTCCAATAAGGAGTGAATTCCACACCCCACGTGACGTGGCGGCCGGGAGTGGAGCGCGTGGCTAAAGGGATGCGCGTGCCGGCTAACCGTCGCTGGGAGGCGGCGAGAATATATGTGGTGGGATGGCCGTCGCCGCGATGTTGCTGCTGCTGCTGCTGGGCAGTGTAAATGTTGCCTCGGCGGTGTGGAGGTAAGCAAATGGCGGCGTGATGGAGAACATAGATGGGTGTGGTGGGAAGTGTGCGGTGGGGATCCGGGCGGGGGAGACGGATGTAGTCCTGGAAGAGATCGGGTGCAATGATCCTAGAGCAAGCAAGATACTGCACTCCAGCTAAAACCAATGGGCTGACGTGTAGTACGCTCCGGAGCGGAACGTCAGCCTTTTCGTCGGCCATTTCTGTAAACCCGACCCGACTTTGTAAATTCCTATCGCAGTGTAATCAGCGTTGCGGGGGAACAGTTTGTGTGCGTGATATAGTGTTAGACCCATTATTTCTAATTCTGTTCATTCATAATTCTATTTTTTGTTAATGATTAATATGTCAATAAATTATAATTCTGTTAATTTTCTTTTATTAATGTTTTTTAAAATATTTTTTAAGTTTAAAAAAAAAAAATAAATGGCTCCTGTGCTGTATTTGAGTTGATGTTTGTATTAAACTTGTACTCTGTAATTCATTTGGTCACACTGTTTGTTGGGAGGTTCTGCAGTTGTACAGGGTCTTGGTGAGACCACACCTGGAGCATTGCGTACAGTTTTGGGCTCCTAATCTGAGGAAGGACATTCTTGCCATAGAGGGAGTACAGAGAAGGTTCGCCAGACTGATTCCTGGGATGTCAGGACTTTCATATGAAGAAAGACTGGATAGACCCGGCTTGTACTCGCTAGAATTTAGAAGATTGAGGGGGATCTTATAGAAATTTACAAAATTCTTAAGTGATTGGACAGGGTAGATGCAGGAAGATTGTTCCCGATGAGATCAAAATGGCGGCAGCGTGGGCACATTGCGACGCCCCGTGTCTCCCAAGAATAGGAGATATAGCGACAATTCCCCTACGTGTCTCAAGGCTGCTCACACGGAGCAGACTTGTATCCCTTTCGTACAGCCGACAGGAACATCTGGACTTCAGTTCCTGCGGCTTAACAACTTTCTGGGCGATCTCCGTGTCGCTCCTGAGCTCGTCAGAGCAGCGGAGCACTGGAGCCGCGGGGCTGGAGACCGCCAGTGGAGCCGCAGGGCTGGAGACCGCCAGTGGAGCTGCGGGGCTGGAGACCGCCACCGGAGGCGCGGAGCAACGGAATGGCAGAACACCAGCGCGCACTAAGCCAGCTCGGCCGACCGGAAGCACCAACAGATGGCGACGCATACGAAAGCACTGTCGGGGATGCAGAGGTGGGTTATAGGCCAGGTTAGAGCTAGCCCCACACAGGCTAGCGATTCCTAGCCTTTTCTTTGCCAACGTGCGCTCACTGGCAAACAAAATGGACGAACTCCGGCTAAGGATCACCTCCCACAACTGGATCAAGGACTGCAACATCCTGATCTTCACGGAAACTTGGCTCAACATCGACGTTCCTGATAGCGCCATCCAGCTAACGGGGCATCATTTACTCCGAGCGGACAGGACAACAGACTCCGGTAAGACCAGATGTGAGGGTCTGTGCATTTACGGACTCCACCATCATCGAGAGTCACTGCTCAGCTAACCTAGAGTTCCTCTTGGATAGATGCAGACCGTTCTATCTGCCCAGAGAGTTTACCTCCACTGTTGTGACTGCAACCTATATTCCTCCTGATGCTAATGCCAAGCTTGCAATGAAAGAGCTGCATACTGCCATTAACAAACAACAGAAACACAACCCCAAGGCAACCTTCATTGTTGCGGGTGACTTCAATCACTCCAACCTGAAGACTGTACTCCCCAAATTCCACCAACATGTCTCCTTCGCCACTAGAGAAGACAAGACACTGGACAAAGTCTACACTAACATGGCTGAAGCATACAAAGCCGTCCCCCTCCCCCACCTTGGACAGTCTGATCACCTCTCATTGTTCCTGCTCCCTAAGTACTCCCCACTCATCAGACGGGTTAAACCCACTGTGAGGACAGTTAGTCTGGTCAGAGGAAGTGGACTCCACACTTCAGCAGTGTTTTGGAAACACTGACTGGAAGGCGTTTGCAGCCCAGGCCACCCTTGACTCCCACACGGACATTGATTCCTATACATCCTCTGTTCTGGACTTTATAAACTCCACCATCAATAGTGTCACCTCCCTCAAACGGGTGACCATATTCCCAAATCAGAAGGCATGAATGAACAGTGAGGTCAGGCTACTGCTGAAAGCACGGGACACCGCTTTCAGGTCAGGCGATGCTCGAACCTACAGTTCATCCAGGCTAACCTGAAGAGGGGCATCAAGAAGGCCAAGCACTGCCATAAGCGCAGGATTGAGGAGCACTTCAACAACAACTCTGACCCCCGACACATGTGTCAAGGCATGCAGGCCATCACGGACTATAGACCCACCAACACCACCCCCACATCCAGCAACGCCTCCTTCCTTGAGGGGCTTAACCACTTCTATGGCCGCTTCGACAGGGACAATCTAGAGACGGCCATCAAGGCTGTGCTCCCTGCTGATCACCAACCCTTGCACTCACCCCCTACGACGTGTACGTGGCACCGAGTAGGACTAATGCACGTAAGGCTGCTGGCCCTGACGGCATCCCTGGGCGCGTCCTCAGGGCCTGTGCTGCGCAGCTGACAGACGTCTGGACTGACATCTTCAACCTGTCACTTGCCCAAGCAGTTGGCCCCAAGAACAAGAGTACGGAGGATGCCATCTCAATGGCACTTCACTCCGCCCTCTCCCACCTCGACCACAGAGACACTTGCGTAAGAATGCTGTTCATCGATTACAGCTCAGCATTTAACACCATTATACCCTCTAAACTGATCACCGAACTCGGTGACCTGGGCATCGACCCCTCCCTCTGCAACTGGATATTGGATTTTCTAACCAACAGACCCCAGTCTGTTAGGTTAGACAAGCACACCTCTTCAACCCTCACCCTGAACACCGGCGTTCCACAGGGCTGCGTGCTGAGCCCCCTCCTCTACTAGGCTGCCAATTCTCACCTCCTGGGGCTTGCCCGTCAGGAAGTCGAATATCCAGCCGCAGATGGAGGTCTCCAGTCCAAGATCTAGAAGCTTGGGGACGGGTTTTGAGGGAATGATAGTGTTGAATGCCGAGCTGTAGTCAATAAAGAGCATTCTCACATATGTATTCCCTTTGTCCAGGTGGGTGAGCGCAGTGTGAGTTGCTATGGCGATGGCATTGTCCGTGGCCCTGTTTGGTCTATACGCAAAGAGAAGAGGGTCCAAGATGTCGGGGAGAGAGGAGCAGATGTGGGTTGACTTGTTGCTCGAAGCACTTCATGATGATTCGTGTCAGTGCGACAGGACGGTAGTTATTAAAACGGGAGATTAATGGTTTCTTTGGAACAGGATCAATGATGGATGCTTTGAAGAGGGTGGGAACCACAGACTAACTCAGGGAGAGGTTGATGATGTTGATGAACACCTCAGTCAGTTGATCAGCGCACGCCCTGAGAGCCAGCCCTGGAATACCATCCGGCCCTGGAGCTTTGCTGTTATTGACCTTTTTGAAGGAAGGCCTCGCGTCTGCTGTTTCTAGGGTCAGTTAGGTAGTCCCCCTGCACACCTGTGGATTCATGGATTTCTCAACGGTCATTATAACACTTTGATGAACGAGGCTTAATGCTGACTTCCACATCTCTAATGATAAGATTCTGATTGAACTTCATTGTTTTGGTATCCATCCATCCACATATGCCTTTGCAGGAGCACCAGCAGCTGGTGAACGTTCCATCGTGTAATGTCACAATGCCCAATGCTCAAAGACATTGTTGCCATAGAGGGAGTACGGAGAAGGTTCACCAGGCTGATTCCTGGGATGTCAGGACTTTCATATGAAGAAAGACTGGATAGACTCGGCTTGTACTCGCTAGATTTTAGAAGATTGAGGGGGTATCTTATAGAAACTTACAAAATTCTTAAGGGGTTGTACAGGCTAGATGCAGGAAGATTGTTCCAGATGTTGGGGATGTCCAGAACAAGGGGTCACAGTTTAAGGATAAGGGGTAAATCTTTTGGGACCGAGATGAGAAAAACATTTTTCACACGGAGAGAGAGTGGTGAATCTCTGGAATTCACTGGCACAGAAGGTAGTTGAGGCCAGTTCATTGGCTATATTTAAGAGGGAGTTAGATGTGGCCCTTGTGGCTAAAAGGATCAGGGGGTATGGAGAGAAGCAGGTGCAGGATACAGAGTTGGATGATCAGCCATGATCGTATTGAATGGTGGTGCAGGGCCGAATGGCCTACTCCTGCACTTAATTTCTATGTTTCCCTCTAATCTCCCTCTCCCACCCATCCTTCTCTCCCCACCCGCCCCCTTCCACCTACCCCTCTTCCACCTCTCCCCCTTCCTCCTCCACTCTCCCTCCACACTCTTTCCCCATCTCCCCCCAACCCCTCTCCCCCTCCCTCCCTCCTCCCTCGCCTCCTCCCTCCCCATCCCCCCCCCCTCCCCCACATCTCTCTCCCCATCCCCCTCTCTCACCCCATACCCCGCTCTCCTTTCTCTCCCAAATCTGTCCAGTTTCCTCCTCCTCCTCTCCCCTCCCTCCCTTCTTCTCACCACCCCCCCTCCCCCCCCCACCTGTGTGTTTGGGGGGTGGTTAAAGTGAGTGTGATGCTGCAGCCCCCCCCCCCCCCCCCCCCCCCCCCCCCCCCGCAAAATGCCGTTGGGGAAACAGACCCAACGGGTCTGCACTTGGTCTAGTAACTTCTAAAACGTTGCATTTTTTGTTTTTTAAAGACTTTCTGGTGTCTCACGTAACTGTACTAATTCTTAAAGATAACATTTTATTTCAAAGACCGCTTTTTTAATTTCCCACTGTGGGGGAAGGCACAAAGTTCAGTCCCCATCCTCTTGTCCACCCAAAGTCGGGCCTATTGAGGCCTCCACAGTCGCCGCCACGGCGCCCGATGTTCTCGCCGGGTGATGGTACTCCGGCGTCGGGAGAACCCCCAGCGGCTTGAGGTGCCAGGAACGGCCGCCTTCCCAACGGAGCCCGCGGCTTCCAAGCCAAACTGACCGCGCCGAACGGAGCTCCACACACTGGCGATCTCGGCGAGAGATCCCAGGCTCCGGGATGTAAAGTTCAGCGTCGCAGCTGGCCACTCCGCAGAACCGCGGCTCACCGATGATGTTTTCGGCAGTCCCAGCATACTGGAGTTCCAGCGCGGCGACCCAGGGAAGGCATCGCCCGCTCCACAACAGCGCTCCAGCGCCGCGCCGTCGCCAAAGCCGATGTTCTGCGCCGCCACCAAAGCCGATGTTCTGGGCAGGGCCCCTCAGGAAAACGTCGCTCCAGGACCCGCTGGTAGGCCGCGAGGACGGGTCGAAGACGCTGCTCGGAGGAAGGCAACCCCTCCGACCAGGTAGGGACTTGGAAAAGCAGTTTCCCCCTTCCCCCCCACCACCCCCCACACATAAAAAGATTAGACCCCCTGACTGTACACTTAACGAACTAAAAATAACAAAAAAGAAGGGGAAAAAAAACGGACAGCTGCAGGACAGGCAGCCGTTCAGGACAGCGCCTCCTCCGGACCTAGCATACCAGAGGACTGGGAGAAATTCAGAGACCAGCAGAGGAGGACAAAGGGCTTAATTAGGATATGAAAAATAGATTATGAAAGAAAACTGGCAGGGAACATAAAAATTGACTGCAAAAGTTTTTATAGATATGTGAAAAGAAAGAGATTAGTTAAAACAAATGTAGGTCCCTTGCAGTCAGAAACGGGTGAGTTGATCATGGGGAACAAGGATATGGTGGGCCAATTGAGTAACTACTTTGGTTCCGTCTTCACTAAGGAAGACATAAATAATTTGCCGGAAATAGCAGGGGACCGCGGGTCAAAGGAGTTGGAGGAATTGAGTGAAATCCAGGTTAGTCGGGAAGTGGTGTTGGGTAAATTGAATGGATTAAAGGCCGATAAATCCCCAGGGCCAGATAGGCTGCATCCCAGAGTACTTAAGGAAGTAGCTTCAGAAATAGTGGATGCATTAGTAATAATCTTTCGAAACTCTTTAGATTCTGGAGTAGTTCCTGAGGATTGGCGGGTAGCAAACGTAACCCCACTTTTTAAGAAGAGGGAGAGAGAAAATGGGGAATTACAGACCAGTTAGTCTAACATCGGCAGTGGGGAAACTGCTAGAGTCAGTTATTAAAGATGGGATAGCAGCACATTTGGAAAGTGGTGAAGTATTGGACAAAGTCAGCATGGATTTACAAAAGGTAAATCATGTCTGACGAATCTTATAGAATTTTTCGAGGATGTAACTAGTAGCGTGGATAGGGGAGAACCAGTGGATGTGGTGTATCTGGACTTCCAGAAGGCTTTCGACAAGGTCCCACATAAGAGATTAGTATACAAACTTAATGCACATGGCATTGGGGGTTCAGCATTGATGTGGATAGAGAACTGGCTGACAAACAGGAAGCAAGGAGTAGGAGTAAACAGGTCCTTTTCACAATGGCGAGCAGTGACAAGTAGGGTACCGCAAGGCTCAGTGCTGGGACCTCAGCTATTTACAATATATATTAATGATGTGGATGAGGGAATTGAAGGCAATATCTCCAAGTTTGCGGATGACACTAAGCTGGGGGGCAGTGTTAGCTGTGAGGAGGATGCTAGGAGACTGCAAGGCGACTTGGATAGGCTGGGTGAGTGGGCAAATGTTTGGCAGATGCAGTATAATATGGATAAATGTGAGGTTATCCATTTTGGTGGCAAAAACAGGAAAGCAGACTATTATCTAAATGGTGGCCGATTAGGAAAGGGGGAGATACAGCGAGACCTAGGTGTCATGGTATACCAATCATTGAAAGTAGGCATGCAGGTGCAGCAGGCAGTGAAGAAAGCGAATGATATGTTAGCTTTCATAGCAAAAGGATTTGAGTATAGGAGCAGGGAGGTTCTACTGCAGTTGCACAGGGTCTTGGTGAGACCACACCTGGAGTATTGCGTACAGTTTTGGTCTCCAAATCTGAGGAAGGACATTATTGCCATAGAGGGAGTGCAGAGAAGGTTCGATTCACCAGACTGATTCCTGGGATGTCAGAACTGTCTTATGAAGAAAGACTGGATAGACTTGGTTTATATTCTCTAGAATTTAGGAGATTGAGAGGGGATCTTATAGAAACTTACAAAATTCTTAAGGGGTTGGACAGGCTAGATGCAGGAAGATTGTTCCCGATGATGGGGATGTCCAGGACAAGTTGTCACAGCTTAAGGATGAGGGGGAATTCCTTTAAAACCGAGATGAGAAAAACTTTTTTCACACAGAGAGTGGTAAATCTCTGGAACTCTCTGCCACGGAGGGTAGTTGAGGCCAGTCCATTGGCTATATTTAAGAGCGAGTTAGATGTGGCCCTTGTGGCTAAAGGGATCACAGGGTATGGAGATAAGGCAGGTACGGGATACTGAGTTGGATGATCAGCCATGATCATAATGAATGGCGGTGCAGGCTCGAAGGGCCGAATGGCCTACTCCTGCACCTAATTTCTATGTTTCTATCACCAAGGTGGAGCTGGCAGCCCTAGCCAGGTCAGCAGTACCACCCCGTGCCACCGAGGAATAATGAGCCACCCCGGATGGGCCAGCAATGCATTCCTGGGCCGAAACGCTGGAACTTCGAGCTGTTCCCTCACGAAAACGACACTCCCTACGGAGATGTCCAAACTCACCGCATGCATGACACCGTGCCTTTCCCCAACTCCAATGAACGGTTCTAGGAAGACCCTTACACTCCACCTCGAAACTCCCCTCAGTGCCTTCCCCCTCACCCACCTTCATGAACATCCTCCTCTTGAAACTGAAGATCCCTTTTTCCTCCGGGTCACCCCCGGGGTGCATAAGCGTAAAGCACTTAGACAGCACCTCCCCAAACTTAGACAGGTGTGTAAGTAATGTATTCCGGATGCCACAGAAGAAATGTGGCATCCGGAATACATGTGGGGCAACTCCGCAGGAAAACCGGTCTCACCCTGGACACCCCCCCCCACTGAGACCCCTTCTCCAAAGCTAGGGCCACATCCTCCCGGGTCTTTAGTATCATCTCAACCTTCCCTCTTTTGAGCTCGGTAGAGACAATAGCCCCCCTCTCAAGAAGGTCATTCATGGCCTTCGTAATTGCTCCCCTGGTTACCAGGGGCCCAGTTTGGCCGAGATACTGAATCCTTCCCAGTCCAAGTCAACTTGAGGCTTGTACTCAGATGGCCTTTTAGCCGCAGCTAATACCACCGCTGCGTAGCTCCAGACCTTCGGCAGCGCCCGAGCCATCGCCATCCTGACTGTGGCACAAGCCAGCTCCAGGCACCCAAGCAGCTCAGCTCCAAGTTAAGTCCCAGAGACAGTCACAGTCAAAGACAAGCAGCAGAAAGCAGAAACCTCCAGCTGAAGCAGGAAAGTCCCCAAGTTCGTCCACAGCCAAGAGCCGCTTTTGGGAAGCTCTTTTCCAGTCTTGCCGGAAACAAAAGTACCTTCTTCACATTAAGCCAGGAGGCCGCACTGTGCAAAATGACTTTAGGGCAGAGAATCGGTGCTACAAACGACAAAGACACCGAAATCTTCCTACCTCGATCCCCAGGCACTATTGGCAGTCCACCAACAACAACCGCACCCTCGACAATGTAGAGAAAACTCAGGAATTTTCACACTGGTGGAGGAATCCTAGAGCAAAGGAAAGTTTCAACAGTCCAACGATGTCAAACTATGAAGCCCCTCTGCCTCTGTTCCTTCTCCATCGACAAAATCCTTGAAAGGCTGCTTCAAACCTTCTCAACTGCAGAGCTGAGAAAAAAAAGCTCTCCCCTCCCCCTCCCCCTCCCCCTCCCCCTCCCCCCCCCCCCCTCCCCCTCCCCCCCCTCCCCGAGTGGATAGGGATGGGGGGGATGGTGTAAAAGGAGTGAATTAATAATATTAATATAATATCAAGGGGGGTTGTTAGTGTGTGTGACGCCGCAGGCCACCCCCCTGCAACGGGTCCCACTTGGTCTAGTTATCTAATAAAAAGGTTACATTGAAAGACAATACATCTTGTATGTTAAGCTATAAAGGCAATTTTAAATAAAACATTTTTAACATTAATTTTAAGATGTTTTTTTTCAGATATTCCAACAAAATGGAAAGTCGAATTACCATAAATACACGAAGAAGTGTAAGTGATTCAACTACACTGGCAATGATTTAGAGATTTCTTCATCACTACATACTTTGACAAAGTCCCGCATGGTAGGCTGTTCTAGAAGATTAAGATGCACAGGATTCAGTGCACAGATTCAGAGTTGGTTTACTAATAGCAGACAGAGGGTTGTGGTGGAAAGGTGTTTATTCAGGCTGCATGTCTGTGACCAGTGGAATTTCACAGGGATCTGTTTTTGATATTTATAAATGACTTGGAGGTAAGTGAGTTGGAAATCAAGATTACTGGAGTTGCAGACTGTAACAAAGGATGTCAAAGTACTCATTAATATATAACCTACAGAAATGGGCAGAGCAAAGGCAGGTGGAGCTTTGAGTTTAAAGGGCCTCTCCCACTTGGGCGTTATTTGCACGTCATTTACGCGACATCATTTACACGTCACGACGTGCGCATGGCGCGTGGTGAGACATAGTGGCAAAGACAGCGACGCGTGGTCACGCGCAGTGTCCCATGATTTTGGGATTCACAAAATCATCGCGCGCCATCTGCGTGACCCGCAAATGACACCCAAGTGGGCCAGGCCCTTAAGAGTCAGGATGTCATGATGCAGCTTTAAAAGGATTATAGGAATATTTTGTGAATTTCTGGTCACCACTTTACATGAAGGGTGTGGAGGCTTTGGAGGGGATGCAGAAGAGGTTTACCAGAATGCTGTTTTGGTTAGAGAGTATTAGCTACGAGGAGAGGTTGGACATGTTTGCATTGTTTTCTCTTGAGCGTGGGAGCCTCAGGGCACAGTTGATAGAAGGATAGGCAGTCAGAGTTTGAAAATAAGATGTCACCCGTATAACACAGAAATTCAGTAACTTTTTTTTCTGATGGTCTTAATTCTTTGGTAGATTCTTCCTCAAAAGGTGGAATGGTTTTAAGGCAGAATCAGATTCACAATAATGGGGTGGAACGGTTTAGTTTAGTTTAGAGATACAATAGTGGTCCTTCGGCCCACTGAGTGCGCGCCGGCCAGCGATGCCTGCATTTTAGTACGCACTAGGAATGATTTACATTTATACCAAGCCAATTAACCTACAAACCTGTATGTCTTTGGAGTGTGGGAGGCAACCACAGATCTCGGAGAAATCCCACGCGGTCACGGGGAGAACGTACAAACTGTACAGACAGCACCCATAGTAGCGATTGAACCCAGATCTCTAGCGCTGTATGCAGCAACTCTAATGCTGTGACACTGTGCCGCCCAAGTTATTGGGATAAGCAAGAATGGGGAGCTGAGGTTACAATCAGATCAGCCCCCAATAGTCAACGGGTGTTAGAAGAGCAAATGTGTCAGGAGATTGCCGGCAGCTGCAGGACTAAGAAGGTTGTCTTAGAAGGACTAAAAAGGGGAAAGGAGATAGTTCCAGAAGACCTAAGATGGCGCTGGGTTGTGGTAACATTTTACTCGCAGCGCAACAGAATACAATCAAATACAGCTTTTCTCAGCATACCTGGATAAAAGAAACTGCAGAAATCAGCGCTGTAAATGACAAGCTGACATTAGTTTCAATATAATTATGGAGAGGGACAGAACTAGACCTAGGGTTGAGATTTTTGATTGGAGAAAGGCTAACTTTGAGGAGATGCGAAAGGATTTAAAAGGAGTAAATTGGGACAGTTTGTTTTTTGGGAAAGATGTGGAAGAGAAATGGAGTACATTTAAAGGTGACATTTTAAGAGTACAGAATCTTTATGTCCCTGTTCGGTTGAAAGGAAATCGTAAAAATTGTAATGAGCCATGGTTTTCAAGGGAAATTGGTCACTTGGTTTGGAAAAAGAGGGAGATCTACAATAATTATAGGCAGAATGGAGTAAATGAGGTGCTTGAGGAGTATAAATAATGTAAAAAGAATCTTAAATAAATTAGAAAATCTAAAAGAAGATATGAGGTTGCTTTGGCAAGTAAGGTAAAAGTAAATCCGAAGGGTTTCTACCGCTATATTAATAGCAAAAGGATAACGAGGGATAAAATTGGTCCATTAGAGAGTCAGAGTGGACAACTATCTGCAGAGCCAAAAGCGATGGGGGAGATATTGATCAGTTTCTTTTCTTCGGTATTCACCAAGGAGAAGGATATTGAATTATGTGAGGTAAGGGAAACAAGTAGAGTAGCTATGGAAACTATGAGATTCAAAGAAGAGGAAGTACTGACACTTTTGAGAAATATAAAAGTGGATAAATCTCCAGGTCTGGACAGGATATTCCCTAGGACATTGAGGGAAGTTAGTGTAGAAATAGCAGGGGCTATGGCAGAAATATTTCAAGTGTCATTAGAAACGGGAATAGTGCCGGGGGATTGGCGTACTGCGCATGTTGTTCCATTGTTTAAAAAGGGGTCTAAGAGTAAACCTAGCAATTATAGACCTGTTAGTTTGACGTCAGTGGTGGGCAAATTAATGGAAAGAATACTTCGAGATAATCTATATAAGCATCTGGATAAACAGGGTCTGAGTAGGAGCAGTCAACATGGATTTGTGCATGGAAGGTCATGTTTGACTAATCTTCTTGAATTTTTTGATGATGTTACTTGGGAAATTGATGAGGGTAAAGCAGTGGATGTTGTGTATATGGACTCCAGTAAGGCCTTTGACAAGGGTCCTCATGGAAGGTTGGTTAAGAAGGTTCAATGGTTGGGTATTAATGGTGGAGTAGCAAGATGGATTCAACAGTGGCTGAATGGGATTTGCCAGAGAGTAATGGTGGATGGTTGTTTGTCAGGTTGGAGGCTAGTGACGAGTGGGGTGCCACAGGGATCTGTGTTGGGTCCACTGTTGTTTGTCATGTACATCAATGATCTGGATGATGGTGTGGTAAATTGGATTAGTAAGTATGCAGATGATACTAAGATAGGTGGGGTTGTGGGTAATGAAGTAGTGTTTCAAAGTCTACAGAGAGATTTATGCCAGTTGGAAGAGTGGGCTGAAAGATGGCAGATGGAGTTTAATGCTGATAAGTGTGAGGTGCTACATCTTGGCAGGACAAATCAAAATAGGACGTAAATGGTAGGGAATTGAAGAATGTAGGTGAACAGAGGGATCTGGGAATAACTGTGCACAGTTCCCTGAAAGTGGAATCTCATGTAGATAGGGTGGTAAAGAAAGCTTTTGGTGTGCTGGCCTTTATAAATCAGAGCATTGAGCATAGAAGTTGGGATGTAATGTTAAAATTGTACAAGGCATTGGTGAGGCCAATTCTGGAGTATGGTGTACAATTTTGATCGCCTAATTATATGAAGGATGTCAACAAAATAGAGAGAGTACAGAGGAGATTTACTAGAATGTTGCCTGGGTTTCAGCAACTAAGTACAGAGAAAGGTTGAACAAGTTAGGGCTTTATTCTTTGGAGCGCAGAAGGTTAAGGGGGGACTTGATAGAGGTTTTTAAAATGATGAGAGGGATAGACAGAGTTGACGTGGAAAAGCTTTTCCCACTGAGAGTAGGGAAGATTCAAACAAGGGGACATGACTTGAGAATTAAGGGACTGAAGTTTAGGGGTAACATGAGGGGGAACCTATTTACTCAGAGAGTGGTGGCTGTGTGGAATGAGCTTCCAGTGAAGGTGGTGGAGGCAGGTTCGTTTTTATCATTTAAAAATAAATTGGGTAGTTATATGGACGGGAAGGGAATGGAAGGTTATGGTCTGAGCGCAGGTATATGGGACTAGGGGAGAATATATGTTCGGCACGAACTAGAAGGGTCGAGATGGCCTGTTTCCGTGCTGTAATTGTTATATGGTTATATGGTTAAGCTGCTAATGCATTTAAAGGCGTTAGCGCTATTGCAAAACAATCCTGGAGTGGAGGGAATCCCCGATCGCTGTAGAATCCCGGACTCGGCGGAGCATCGCAGGTACTATACCTGGAATCACCGGGGAGACCTCCATGGTGTATGGAAACGCGGCTGTCGGGCAGGATCTCCCAGCAGCAATGGAGCTGGAGCTGCTGACTGTGAGGGAAGCCCGGATCGCTGGGCAATCTCTGACCTGGCGCAGGCTTGCAGGAACAGTAAGTACAGTACATGTAAACACCGGGGAGGCCTCCATTACGGACAAATGTGGCCAGCGGGCAGGACTACGAGTCGGACTGAAGCACAGGGGACTACGACCCCCTCTCCCTACCATCCTACTAGCCAATGTACAATCTCTAGAAAATAAAGTGGAGGACCTAAGGTCAAGGCTGCTTAACCAAAGGGAGCTGAGGGAATGCTCTGTGTTCTGTTTCACAGAGACATGGCTCACCCCCAGCTCCCCACTCAGCTGCCCAGACTGAAGGTTTTTCCATCCATCGCATGGATCATACGCAGGCATCTGGAAAAGGGAGAGGAGGTGGTGTCTGCCTCATGGTCAACTCTTTGTGGTGCTCAAACGTGGCAGTCCTGTCTAACTCCTGCTCTCTGCATCTGGAACATCTGGTGCCGCCCCTTCTACCTACCGAGGGAATTTACCTCCATCATCCTGACTGCGGTCTACATCCCACCCCAAGCAGACGTCCATCTGACACTGGAGGAGCTGCACGCCATGGTCAACAAGCACCAGACAGCCTACCCCAAGACGTTTACCACCATAGCCAGGGACTTCAACAAAGCCGACCTGAAAAAATCACTTCCAAAATATGTTGCGTTATTGTAAGGACTACTTTTTATATCACAAGGACTACTTTGTTTGCCCACTTAGCAACATGTATATGTGGGAATGACGTAATATGGGCAGGGCACTCTGATTCCAGATGGCCGTGAAATAAACAGCCTTGATTTATGCTCAGCTTCAAACCCCTAAATACGTGTACTTGTGGTCATTGCAGTCAACAATGGTATAACAGATACTGGACCATGAAGTACAACATGGTGGCAGCCATTTTTGTGATTTAGCCCTAGAAAGAAACAGAAAATAGAAAGCCCTAGATAGAAACAGAAAAAAGAAAGCCCTAGAAAAATGGAAGCTCTCCAGCTCAGTAAAGAATGCCAGGAATGCATCTCGACTGGGCCACGACACATGTAAGTAACTGGCCGAGCTACTGACGTAACATTACAAGCAACGGAGGGTGGTGAGTGAAGGCCCACGTCGCGCCCCAGCCCTGTGCTGGCCCGGGTTCGGAAGGTGGAGTGACCAGACGCACACAAAGGCACGGCGGCCGGAGAGACCGGACACACACGGGGGCGTGGCGACCAGTGAGACCGAACGCTCACGGAGACGAAGCAAGCCGAAAGGTTATATTTTCTTTAAAAACTAAGAGCTTTAAAGTTAAAAGCTGCAGAAGCAGAAGGCTGTTCGAGATAAGCCGTACTCTAATTGAAAACAGCAAAACGGTCTCGAGATAAGCAGAAGGCTATTCGAGATAAGCCATACTTAAAACGACTGTTGCCAAGGAAGATGTAAACAAGGGACCTTGGAAATCTCAAATTTAATGATGTTTTGAATTCTAACTTGATAAAATGTACCTGAAGTATGATTGTTTACTGTAGAAACTTGAAGTTTCAAGGGGCGAGATAAGGGAAGTCAAGCAAGAGCCAGAATGGCACGAACGGTGAAATTCGTCATCAAGAAGTCCTTGACTACGGAACAGAGTGTAGCAGCAGCTTTACTCTACTTGTGTACTATACCGATTGATTCCAAGTTACCGTCACCAGCAGAAATGATGTTTAGAATCATTCGGCCACCTCTACCCACTAACCTTGACATGGACAAGACATACCAAGGGCACAGGAACCTTGAACAACTTGAAGGTTGTTTGTTAAGCATATGTTTTCTTTTATGTAAGACAAGGGGGATGTTGTGATATTGCAAGGACTACTTTGTTATATCACAAGGACTACTTTGTTTGCCCGCGTAACAAGATGTACAGTATATGTGGGAATGACGTAATATGGGCAGGGCACTCTGGTTCCAGAGTGAAATAAACAGAGCCTTGATTTATGCTTCAAATTCAAACCTCTAAATACGTGTACTTGTGGTCATTCCAGAGTCATAACAATGGTACAACAGATACATGACGTACAACAAACTGCCATCAAACACCCTTAACCACTGCTATACGACCATCAAGAATGCCTATTGCTCTATGCCTCGCCCTCACTTTGGGAAATCCGACTATTCAGCGGTTCTGCTTCTTCCTGCATACAGACAGTGACTGAAGAGCGCACCTCCAGAGGTGAGGACTGCATGGAACTGGTCTGGGGAGGCAGAGGAACATCTACAGGACTGCTTGGATTCTGTGAACTGGGCAATGTTCAAGGACTCGGCAACAGACCTAAATGAATACGCCGCATTTCTTTACAGACTTCATAAGGAAATGTGTGGAGGACTGTGTTCCAGCAAAAACCTTCCGAGTGTTTCCTAACCAGAAGCCTTGGATGAACCACGAGATCCGCATTCTTCCGACGACCAGACCCCGGGCATTCAGGTCTCCTGATGCACAGGTCTATAAGAAGTCCGGATACGACCTTGACAAGGCCGTCAAAAAGGCCAAAAGGAACTTCTGCTCTAAGCTGGAGGATGAGGTGGATGTTCGGCAACTGTGGCATCACCTCCTACAAGGCAAAATCAGGAGGCAGCTCAAACTCCTTGATGAGAATGCGTTTTACGCACATTTTGATAGGGAGAACACTGATGTGCCTTCATGTAAATGACCCAGTCATTCGCACATCATGGTACAACATTGTTTATTAAAGATCACTTACAGTACACTTCAGCATGTTGTTATCAGCATCTTATAGAATTTTTCGAAGATGTAACTAGTAGCGTGGATAGGGGAGAACCAGTGGATGTGGTGTATCTGGACCTCCAGAAGGCTTTCGACAAGGTCCCACATAAGAGATTAGTATACAAACTTAAAGCACAAGGCATTGGGGGTTCAGTATTGATGTGGATAGAGAACTGGCTGGCAAACAGGAAGCAAAGAGTAGGAGTAAACGGGTCCTTTTCACAATGGCAGGCAGTGACTAGTGGGGTACCGTAAGGCTCAGTGCTGGGACCCCAGCTATTTACAATATGTATTAATGATCTGGATGAGGGAATTGAAGGCAATATCTCCAAGTTTGCGGATGACACTAAGCTGGGGGGCAGTGTTAGCTGTGAGGAGGAAGCTAGGAGACTGCAAGGTGACTTGGATAGGCTGGGTGAGTGGGCAAATGTTTGGCAGATGCAGTATAATGTGGATAAATGTGAGGTTATCCATTTTGGTGGCAAAAACGGGAAAGCAGACTATTATCTAAATGGTGGCCGATTGGGAAAGGGGGAGATGCAGCGAGATCTGGGTGTCATGGTACACCAGTCATTGAAGGTAGGCATGCAGGTGCAGCAGGCAGTAAAGAAAGCGAATGCTATGTTAGCTTTCATTGCAAAAGGATTTGAGTATAGGAGCAGGGAGGTTCTACTGCAGTTGTACAGGGTCTTGGTGAGACCACACCTGGAGTATTGCGTACAGTTTTGGTCTCCAAATCTGAGGAAGGACATTATTGCCATAGAGGGAGTGCAGAGACGGTTCACCAGACTGATTCCTGGGATGTCAGGACTGTCTTATGACGAAAGACTGGATAGACTTGGTTTATACTCTCTAGAATTTAGGAGATTGAGAGGGGATCTTATAGAAACTTACAAAATTCTTAAGGGGTTGGACAGGCTAGATGCAGGAAGATTGTTCCCGATGTTAGGGAAGTCGAGGACAAGGGGTCACAGCTTAAGGATAAGGGGGAAATCCTTTAAAACCGAGATGAGAAGAACTTTTTTCACACAGAGAGTGGTGAATCTCTGGAACTCTCTGCCACAGAGGGTAGTTGAGGCCAGTTCATTGGCTATATTTAAGAGGGAGTTAGATGTGGCCCTTGTGGCTAAGGGGATCAGGGGGTATGGAGAGAAGGCAGGTACGGGATACTGAGTTGGATGATCAGCCATGATCATATTGAATGGCGGTGCAGGCTCGAAGGGCCGAATGGCCTACTCCTGCACTTCTGGACTTCCAGAAGGCTTTCGACAAGGTCCCACATAAGAGATTAGTATACAAACTTAAAGCACAAGGCATTGGGGGTTCAGTATTGATGTGGATAGAGAACTGGCTGGCAAACAGGAAGCAAAGAGTAGGAGTAAACGGGTCCTTTTCACAATGGCAGGCAGTGACTAGTGGGGTACCCCAAGGCTCAGTACTGGGACCCCAGCTATTTACAATATATATTAATGATCTGGATGAGGGAATTGAAGGCAATATCTCCAAGTTTGCGGATGACACTAAGCTGGGGGGCAGTGTTAGCTGTGAGGAGGATGCTAGGAGACTGCAGGGTGACTTGGATAGGCTGGGTGAGTGGGCAAATGTTTGGCAGATGCAGTATAATGTGGATAAATGTGAGGTTATCCATTTTGGTGGCAAAAACAGGAAAGCAGACTATTATCTAAATGGTGGCCGATTGGGAAAGGGGGAGATGCAGCGAGACCTGGGTGTCATGGTACACCAGTCATTGAAGGTAGGCATGCAGGTGCAGCAGGCAGTAAAGAAAGCGAATGGTATGTTAGCTTTCATTGCAAAAGGATTTGAGTATAGGAGCAGAGAGGTTCTACTGCAGTTGTACAGGGTCTTGGTGAGACCACACCTGGAGTATTGCGTACAGTTTTGGTCTCCAAATCTGAGGAAGGACATTATTGCCATAGAGGGAGTGCAGAGACGGTTCACCAGACTGATTCCTGGGATGTCAGGACTGTCTTATGAAGAAAGACTGGATAGACTTGGTTTATACTCTCTAGAATTTAGAAGATTGAGAGGGGATCTTATAGAAACTTACAAAATTCTTAAGGGGTTGGACAGGCTAGATGCAGGAAGATTGTTCCCGATGTTAGGGAAGTCCAGGACAAGGGGTCACAGCTTAAGGATAAAGGGGAAATCTTTTAAAACCGAGATGAGAAGAACATTTTTCACACAGAGTGGTGAATCTCTGGAACTCTCTGCCACAGAGGGTAGTTGAGGCCACTTCATTGGCTATATTTAAGAGGGAGTTAGATGTGGCCCTTGTGGCTAAGGGGATCAGGGGGTATGGAGAGAAGGCAGGTACGGGATACTGAGTTGGATGATCAGCCATGATCATATTGAATGGCGGTGCAGGCTCGAAGGGCCGAATGGCCTACTCCTGCACCTAATTTCTATGTTTCTATGTTTCTATGCACCTAATTTCTGTGTTTCTATGTTTCTATCATACTGGCCACACACTCATTCCACCATTGCCATCGGGAAAATGGTACAGGAGACTGAAAACTGTAATGTCCAGGTTCAGGAACAGCTTCGTCCCTACAGCCATCAGGCTATTAAACACGGCAACAAATAAGCTCTGAACTGCAACAGACATTATTATTGCACTATATTTGTTATTTATTTTTAACTTTTTTTTCTTCTCCCGTTATGTACTATGCTTACGTATTCTGCTGTGCTGCAGAATTTCGTTGTCCTATTTGGGACATATGACAATAAAACACTCTTGACTCTTGACTAATATTAAGGATAATCCCAAGAGATTTTATGTACATTATAGGAAAACGCGTAACCAGACAGAGAATGGGGTCTCTCCGGAATCTAAGTGGTCAACTGTGTGGAGCCACAGTAGATGGGCAATGCCCTCAATTAATATTTCTCTGCTGTTTCCCCATTGGGTCTGCTCCCCCAATGATGTGATCCCCCAACCCAATATTCCACCATGCACCCGTCTCCTCCAACGGAACTGAACCCGTTCCCAAATGTAAGATTCCAGCACTCCCCTGCCTGCCTTAGCAGTGGATTTAAAAAACATTCCAATTTCACCTCCCCTGCCTGCTGCAGCAGTTCCAATTGCAATACCAATTGGCCCTCCCCCTCCTGTTGAAGCATTGTTGTGATACCCCATTGAGGTGAAAAGTTCAGAGTGTTCCTGTCTTGCAACTTTGTTTTGAGGTGTGTTGGAAGCTGATAGGAAGGAGTAGCTAATCAAAAGGAAGAAAGGCAGCCGGCAGCCACAGACTTTTATATAATAATAGATAGATAGATAGATAAGTGTTGCTTTATCGGAGTTTTTCTCGCACCCCTCTACCACTATGGCCTCCTCGTGCCGCAAGGCCTCGCCCCTTGTCTTTGATGCCGACATAGCGGAGCGCTGGGCGACTTTTGAGTTGGATTTCACACACTACATGAATATCGTTCACCGTAACGATCCCGACGCTGTCAAAGCATCTCTCCTGTTGAACCTTGCCGGTCCTGATGCCATGAGGAGAGCACTTGCTTTTGCCTACAATCCCGCGGTCCAGGATGACAACGATCTGGTCCTAGTACCTGCGGAGTCTGCCAACGATCCAGTATGTTTGCTACGGAAGTTTGCTGAAATGTGTGACTTGCCCTCTAACCGCATTTTAGAGCGAGCCAAGTTCTTTACGCGGAAACAACACCCTGATGAGCCAGTTGAGTGCTTTATTGCTGATCTGCGATATCTCGCCCAGAGGTGCCGATTTGAAAATATGACTGACCAGCTAACTAGGGACATTTTAGTAACAGGGATGATGGATCAGAAGTTGCAATCGGAGCTACTGAGAAAGCCGGATCTTACTCTGACCGAGGCCAGGTTGGCCGAAGTTGTTGACCCTCAGTTCGGACATCGGGAGTCTGATAGCCGAGCTATCAATCTAACGGTTTTCAACAGACCGCGTCCCAAAATAGACTACAATAGACCTGTGCCGCGGACGAGCTTACCCACCCCCCCCCTGGCGCTCACATTGTTAAAAAAAAGTGCCCCAATTGCAATTATGTGCATTCTATGCAGTCACAGTGCCCGGCTTACGGAAAATCCTGCAATTTCTGCAAGAAATTTAATCATTTCTCTGCTGCCTGCCGTTCTCGTGGGAAACTCCCCCCCAGCTTCTAGACAAGTATTAAACAACCTGGTACAAGTCGATGACAAGTTTGGTTCCCAGTCCTCTCTCGACACTGCCCACGACTCCAGTTAGTTCACAAGGAGATGCTAGTGTAGACACACTCCTACACGCACCTGTTCTACTCCCTGATCCATCAGTCCTCGTTACTGTCGACGACGACGGATCGCTGCTACTGGTCTCTTATGCCTCTTGGACCATGACCGACATGGAGCAATGGTATGCTCAGATCGAGAAGGAGCTTCTGGCGGTGGTGTTCGCCTGCTCCAAGTTCAAAGACTTCCTCTTCGGCAGCAAATTCACAGTCGAAACGGACCACCAACCATTAGTGACTATCCTCAACAAATCGATACATATTGCCCCGCAAGGCTTCAGCGCATGATGCTACAGCTACAGTGTTTTGATTTCAACATCATTTACAAGAAGGGCACTGAGATATATGGCTGACACCTTGTCTCGTGCCCCGCTAGCCTCCTGCGACGGCCATCCCTAAGAGCAGGAGGACCTGCTGGTACTGAACGTCAACTTCGTCCCAACCAAGCAGCTACAGTGCCTGACCGATCACATCGCCGCTGAACCTGCATTGCAGCAGCTCGCAACCGTTATCAAGCGCGGGTGGCCCGACAGACGCACCAGTTTGCCGTTGGGTGCCCACCCTTTCTTCCTAGTCCGTGATGAACTGGTGATCCAAGACGGTGTCATCATCAAGGGCCACAAGGTCGTGGTCCCTGCCTCCCTCTATGATCTATACTTCAATGCTGCCCACAGCGGTCATCCCGGTGTCGATGCTACCATTTCTCATGCCCAAGGACAATTTTACTGGCCCGGTATGGCCAAATACATCAGGGACAGAATGTCCTCCTGTCCCTCCTGCAATAACCTTGCCCCACACCAGCAGCGCCAGTCTCTTTTGCAGCAGCTGGCGCCTACCATGCCCTGGACATCGCTGGCTGCCGACATATTTGAATGGCGGGGCAAACAATTCCTCGTCCTGGTCGACTCGTACTCCAACTGGTTCGAGGTGGACATACTTGCCTCCGTCACCTCCTAGATGGTCATCAGCAAGCTGTGCAGGCACTTTGCCACTTTTGGTGCCCCTGTACGCTTGCAGACCGTCAACGGTCGGCAATTCACTAGCGCCGATTTCAAGGCTTTCGCTGCCAGGTGGAACTTTCATCACTACACCAGCAGCCCTGAGTATCCACAGAGTGATGGCCTGGCCGAACAGGCTGTGCGGAGTGCTAAGGCCCTGCTGGAGCAGTCGCGCCCGTCCAACTGCGATTTCTACCTGGGCTTACTCAACCTACGAAACATCTTCCGGGACCCAGCCATGGGTTCCCCTGCCCAACATCTGATGTTGAGGATGACAAGACCACCCATGCCAATCGCCCAACAGGCTCTGATACCCAAAGTGCTCGAGCCTGCCACTGTCCAACAGCGGATTGACCAGAAGCACGAAAGCCAACGACGTTCGCACGATAAGTCCTGTCGCCCCTGTCTCCTCTACTGCCAGGCCAAGTCGTTCAGATGCAGACTACCACTGGCTACTCCCGCCTCGCGACCGTGGTCGGTATGGCTGACTCCCCAAGATCTTACCTGGTGGACTCGAAGGGACTGTCTATCATCAGAGCCATCAGCACCTACTGGCCGTGAACGAGCCGAAGCCTGCACCTGCGGGTCCTTATGCTCCTCCGTTGCCGTTCCAGCCTGTCACTGCTGATCTCCCTGCTGTTCCCCGCATGTCGCTTACCTCTCCGCTGCTGCTGTCTCCTCCTGCTTTGCGTTCCCCTCCTCGGCCGCCTGGTTTTGGCTGGGTTTCTTCACCTCCTCTGAGTTCACCTCCCCCTCCTGCCTTTCCAGCTTCAACTGCGCTTGATCCTGCTTTAACTTTCTCGCCTGCCTCCGATACGCCTTCTCTTTTTTCCGATGGGGGGGGCCGAAGGTATTGTACGCATGCGTTCGGGTCGCATTGTCAAGCCGCCTGTTCGCTACGGCGACTTTGCTTAAACTCGCATGCCCTGTGCTGTTACATTGCCACGGCTCTAATTCTGTTTTGATTTCTAAGGGGAAGGATGTAGATGGTCCATGCATGCAACCAATATTATAGCTACCTCAGTACCACTAACCACGCCTTAGTTATCAAGTATATTAACTCTTTCTATCTCTCCCTCCCTCTCTTAGTTCCAGCACGGTTACAGACTGCTAGTAGTCAGTGCTGGAATGTGTTTAACCTGAGTGATCATTAAACAATAAATAAAGTTACAAGTGTGTCAGACTTGACTTCTTTATAGGAAGTATTCAGGATAAGATGCGCATACATTTAGATGAACAGGGCTGATAAGGGATAGTCAGCACGGTTATGTACGTGGGAGGTCGTGGCTCACAAATCTTATTGAATTTTCTGAAGCTGTGACCAAAAAGGTTGATGAAGGCACAGCTGTAGATGTATATGTATGGATTTCAGCAAGGCATTTGACTAGGTTTACATGGTAGACTGTTTTGGAAGGTTAGATTGCATGGGATCCAAGGAGAGATGGCTGACTGGCAAGAAAATTGGCTTCATGACAGGAAGCAGAGGGTGATGGTGGAAGGTTTTTTTCAGATTGGAAGCCTGTGGCTAGTGATGTGCCTCATGGTTCGGTTCAAAATGATTTGGATGAGAATGTGTAAGGATTGCAAATGACAATAAAGTGGGTGGATAGTGGAAATGGTTGTCAAAAATTACAGCAGGATCTTGATCAGTTGGGCAGGTGGGCTGAGGGATGGTTAATGACATTTATTATGGAGAAGTGCGAGGTGTAGCATTTTGGGAAGTTAACCCGGGCAGGACCTTCACAGTGGCTCTGGAGAGTGTTGTAGAACAGAGGGATCTAGGAGTGCAGGTACATATTTCCTTGAGAGTGGCGTCACAGGTACATACTGTGGTCAAGAAGGCTTTCTTGATTGGCCTTTATCAGGGTATTGACTGTAGAGGTTGGGAGGTCATGTTACATTTGTACAGTACATTGGTGAGGCCACATTTAGAGTATAGTGTTCAGTTTTGGTCACCCTGTCATAGGAATGATGTTGTTAAGCTTAAAGGGTGCAAGAAAGATTCACAAGGATGTTGCCAGGACTTGTGGGCCTGAGCTATAAAGAGAGGTTGAGCAGGCTAGTAAGAGGATGAGGTGTGATCTTTATAGAGGTATATAAGATACAGGATGGAATAGAGAGGGTAAATGTACAGAGTCTTTTATCCAGATTATAGAATCAAGAACCAGAGGGTGTAGATTTAAGGTGAGGGGGGAAAGATTTAATAGGATCCTGAGGGCCAACATTTTTACACAAAGGGTGGTAGGGATATCAAACGAGCTGCTAGAGAATGTAGTTGTGGCAGGTACTATCACAACATTTGAAAAACATTTGGGCAAGTCCATGGACAGGATAGGTTTAGAGGGAAATGCACCAAATGCAGTCAGATGGGACTAGTGTAGATGGGGCATGGTGGTCGGAGATGGCAAGTTGGGCCAAAGGGACTGTTTCCACGATGTATAACTTTGATTCTCTAGAAGTTACTTTGAATGAAAAAATAATGACTAGGGGGGAAAAGCAGAAACCATTGCCTCTTAAGAACACATTCTGTCAGCTTCACTACAGGTCGGCATTGCAATTGACAAGCAATTTCTTCTATTGACACGTGCAATGATACTCTATTAACATTTAACAACGTAACATGTAGCCTTTAGTATCTTTAGCTTACAACAAAAATACACGTACACTTATAACTTAAACAATTAAAGAGAACTTTAATGCTGCAAGGAATGCAACTTTGTTATATAGCGTCAGAAAGTCTAGCCCTAAATCCCGTTTTTTCCATTGACAGAATTGTTTTTTCGAACGCAATGTTCTATAACTCAAAGTTTCTCCCTCCCTCCTCATATCTATGCCCTCTAGTTTTAGACATCTCTGCCATCCCTATATGGACATTTGTCCTAACAATGCCTCTTGCAATTTGATGTACCTTTTATCAGTCACTTCTCAGCCTCCTTCATTCATGTGCTGTCAAACCACTTCCTGTAGAAATATAATGATTTGTAGGTATATACATTTTTGAGACGCCTGGATAAGGTGAAGGGTCGGGTCTCTTTCCCAGGGGAGGGAGTCTAAAACCAGTGGGCATAGAGTTAAGGTGAGAGGGAAAAAATTTAAAGAGACACTAGACCAAGTGCAGACCCAACGCAAGATTCAACCACTCACCCATTCCCCCAACGCAATATTGCACCTCCCATGCATAGCCCCCAACTGCACAGACACGGCTTATCCCCCAGCACTCCCTCCTCTTCCTCTTCACCCTCCCTCTTCAATTCATAGAGAGGGGGGGGGTTAAAGAGGGAGGGGTGGTAGAGAGACGGAGAGGGGTGGGGGGGTAGAGAGGGAGGAGGGCAGAGGGGGGGGGGGCAGAGAGAGAGGGGGCAGAGGAGGGAGGGGAAGGGGTAGAGAAGGAGAGGGAGAGGGGCAGAGAGGGAGGGCATAGAGAGAGGGGGGTATAGTGGGGAGGAGAGTAGAGAGGGAGGGGGGTTAGAGAGGGAGGGGGGTGGAGAGGGAGGGGAGTAGAGAGGGAGGAGAGAGATGGGTAGAGAGGGAGAGGGGTCGAGTGGGGGTTGGGATGGTAGGGCGAGGGAGGGGGTAGGCAGAGAGAGGGGATAGAGAGGGTGGGAGTGAGGGGGCATCCCACCTCATCTCCTCATCTCCCCACCCCATTCTCCTCCTCATTTTCCTCATCCTCTTTCCCTCATTCCCATTCCTTGCTCCAGGACCTACCCAGGTCGTAGAGCAGCGCCAGGGCCTGGAACTCGGCCTGGTTCTCGTACTCAGCCAGGTCCTGGCTGTGGACTCCAGCCATCAGCTCGGCCTGGGCTATAATGCAGGCTACGACCTCATCTCCGGGCTGGTCCCTGACCACGGACACCAGGCTCGTTCTTGGTTTCAGTGGCGGGTTCTTTTTTGGCCCCGGTCACGGCCCCATCCCAAGCCCTGGGCTCGGCTCTCACTCCAGCTCGAGCACCAGGCTCGGCTGAAGCTAAGGCCCGTGGCACCACCCTGGCCACCTGGTATTGGGCGTAGGCCGCCGGCAGTTGCCACACGAGCGCTGGAGTGCCCCTCCATCCCGGAGTATCCCGACCTGCCTTGCGAGTGCATTGTGACATCACGGTTTTTTTTCCAAAAAGGGTGAGTTTTCGGGCTGTTTTTAGAAATTTAAACAATTAAAAACTTCAGAATGCAGGTGGGAATGCGACGGGAAGATGTTTATCGCCTCAATGGAAAAAATTGAGTAGAATGTGTGAAAATGGGATGGCTGTGGCCTAGCATTTGGAAGAAAATTGGAATTAACCAGATATTGACAAACACCACCACAAACAAGACAAAGACTTTTAGTATTATAGAGATGAGTGACATTTTTTGTTTCACTTGGAGGGTGTTGGCTATATAGATTAAGCTGTGGAGGTGCACAGTGCATTCGGAAAATATTCAGACCCCTTCACTTTTTCCACGTTTTGTTATGTTACAACCTTATTTTAAAATGGATCAAATTCTTTTTTGTTATCATCAATCAATACACAATACTCCAGAATGAAGAAACAAAAACAGGTGTTTATAAATGTTTGCAAATTAATTAAAAATAAATAACCTTCAGACCCTTTGCTATGACACTCAAAATTCAGCTTAGTTTCATCCCGTTTTCATTGATTATCCTTGAGACGTTTCTACAACTTGATTGGAGTCCACCAGTGGTATATTAAATTGATTGGACATAATTTGGAAAGGCAGACGTCTGTCTATATAAGGTCCCTCAGTTGACAGTGCATGTCAGAGCAAAAACCAAGCCATTAAGACGAAGGAATTGTCGTAGACCTCCAAGACAGGATCGAGTCGAGACACAGATCTGGGGAAGGGTATAAAACAATTTCTGTAGCATTGCTGGTCCCGAAGAGCACAGTGGCCTCCGTCATTCTTAAATGGAAGTATTTTGGAACCATTGGGACTCTTCATAGAACTGGGCACCCGGCCAAACTGAGCAATCGGGGGAGAAGGACCCTGGTCAGTGTTCCTCTGTGGAGATGGGAGCACCTCATATGTTCAACACCCCACCAATCAGGACTTTATGGTAGAGTGGCCAGACGGAAGCCACTCCTCAGTAAAACGCTTGGAATTTGCCAAAAGGCATGAGAAACACGATTCTCTGGTCTGATGAAACCGAGATTGAACTCGTTAGCCTGAATGCCAAGCATCACGTGGCTAATACCATACCCACGGTGAAGCATGGTGGTGGCATCATCATGCTGTGGGGATGTTTTTCAGCGGCAGGAACTGGGAGACTAGTCAGGATCGGGGGAAAGATGAGCGCAGCAATTTACAGAGAGATCCTTAATGAAAACTGTAGATTAACCCTTATTAAGTCATGCCATTTATAACCTTCACCACACAAATATGCATGCCACCCTTTACATGGTATTATGGTACTACACAAAGAATCTCTCTCCCTCTCGGATACTGGTTAGTAAGCGAGACGCCAGCAGCAACTGGCGGTTGAAATGCTCTAGTGTATTTGATGAAATAAAGTTGGACTTTATCATGAATGTATTTTTATTTATTGGGCTACCAATAAAAATGGTGTCAGAGTCTTGAATCACGTCTTCAACTATTTTGCCTGAATTTATTTTAGTTTATTTTTTTACATTGAATATGGATAGTTCCTTACGCAGACCAGATCCTTTGGTATTCTACAGTGATCTTGCTGAACGATGGCGCATCTTCAAGATGGAATTCAGGATTTTCATTGATGCAACCCACCCTGCAGCTGCATCCCACACCGTGGTGTCAATTCTCCTCAATGTGGCGGGCACAGAGGCTGCCCTGCGGGCACAGGATTTCCACTATGGCCCAGAACATACTGATCTCGTAACACATGTTGTGACCCCAGCAGAATCCATCAGAGCCTGCCTCCTCCGAAAGATCAGAAACCTATGCCAACTTCACACCAACGTTATCATGGAGCACCACAAGTTTTTTTCCTGTAGCCAACAAGAGGGCGAAATGGTTGAATCATACATTGGTGCCCTCTAGAACATTACATCCAGATGCCACTTCCAAGACCGCGACATACTCATCAGCGGCAGACTCGTATATGGCATCCTGAATGATAAGGTGGAAAATCAATTTCTCCGGGATGAGTAGCTTACTCTTGATAAGGTTGAACGTGCCTGCCGGGTTGCAGAATACACTGATACCCATACCAAAGCCTTGGGACCAGGGCCACATTCTGCCTATGATGTTCACGCCTTCTATAGGTCCCCACGACAAGCATTAACCCCTCAACATTCTCCTAACCCCCCCCAGGGAGGGTAACCGATCATCTAGTCAATAACTGTGGTAATTATTGTGGCTCACACCCGATGGAAAATCTTGTGTCTATTGTAAAAAGAGAGGCCATTTTAACTGGTGCTGCCATGCTCATGCCAATAGAGCCCAGTCACAACAATCTCTCTATGCATTTGAACCCACACTCTACCTCGAAGCACTGACTGAAACAGCAGAACCACAACCGCAGCACCTGAAAGAAGTCAGCCAAAACATACATTCTTGGATTCCCAACTCTGGCTGCAGACAGTAATCCCATGACAACGCTCAGTAGCAATAACACCAAGATTGCTGCCAAGATAGACACGGGGGCCAGATGTAATGTAATCTCGCAAGCAGATCTGAAAAGAATTCACAACAATGAAACTGTTCTGAAAACAAACTCATTTTTGGTGGGGGGAATTGCAACCAGTGAGTACGGTGACACTACAATCCCATGTAGCATCTCTAGTTTACAACTGAATTTTTTATCGTAAAAGGAGAAGTGCCACTTCTGGGCAATGAGGCATGCTGTAATATGAACCTAGTTTTCTTCGACAAAACTGTGTATCAGCTGTCAACCTCTCAAAATCCTACCCAACTTCCGGTGGCTCTATGGCAACTTAGGACGTGCGCCATTTAGCTCTGCTCCGCTAAATCCGAGTAAACCGCCAAAAATTGCTTTCAGACAGAAGTAAAATCGCTTACTGGCAGACGCTCATTGTCGTGTAAGTGACGTCATCAGAAAGCGACTCCGGTATTTAAATGACCGGTAGACATACCCTCGAAGACTGCCTAAAGTACCTAAAGTACCACGGAAGAAACGGCTAGGAGAGATTGAGGAAGGCCCTGAAGAAGCCTCGACTTCGAGTATGGAGCACCCCAGAGGGAAAGAAGCAAGACAACCTCTGGTGGAGGACATCAAATCTCTATTGTGTGAGCAACTTGCGGCTGTAAAGTTGGAAATCACAGCTGGGAAAGCAGAAATCTGTGATAAGATCGATAAGATAGATGCCCGTATAGAGGAGGTGAATTCCTCTTTGACGGGGGAAATTCACAGGCTCGAAACTGATATCAGCTGTACGCTGGAGCCTATTCTTGCTACTTCAAAAAAACAAAGCAAGGCTATTCGGGAACTGGAATCTGCTACTGCCGAAAATGCCCAGACAACACACAGGCTGACGACTGAACAGGAGAGTCTTGCCAAAGTGACAGAAAAATGTCTTGATTTGGAAGGGTGTTCGAAAAATGCCAGAATCTAAGGATTGTTGGTGTGAAAGAAGGAAAATAACACGGTAAAAATCTTTGAGATTTTGCGGCTCAATTACTGCCAGATGTACTTAGTCTGGATGAAAAACCTAAACTGGACCAGGCTCACAGGGTTCTGAGAGCCCGGCCACGTCTCACAGCTCAACCAAGGCAGCTGATTCTGAAGGTACATCACTGCTACGTTTAGAAGACATCGTGAAGAAAGTTGTCAACAACAGAAATCTAACCTTTGAAGGGGAAAACATACGAATCTTCAGAGACTATCCTGCCGAAGTTGTTTAGAAAAGAACACTCTTCACCAAGTCAAGAGCCATTTTGAGGGACATACCAGATCTCAGATTTGGTTTACTTTATCCAGCCAAACTGCGAGTCACATATAATGCGACTGAATACTTCTTTACCGATCCGGACAAAGCATTCAAGTTTGCCCAATATACTGCGGGTTCTGTCAAGGATAAGTAACTGAGTTACCGAGTTTATGTTGTGATGCCAACCAAGAGGGTTACACTGTATTTATACTGAATTTATACTGTGTCTTTAATTCATCTATATTGTATGCATTTATACTGTGGTTATAATTAGGGTTAGGGTTTATACTGTGTCTATAATTCATCTATATTGTAATCATTTATACCGTGGTTATAATTAATACGTTGTTATAAAGTCACTGACACAGAGTCAGTTAATACGTCAAACATATAACTTGAGAGATCGAGTGACAGAGAGAGAGGGAGCAAGGTAGAGAAGGGGAGGGGCAGGGGTAGAGTAGTAGATAGAGAGAAAGAGAGGGAGAGTGAGGGAGTGGTAGAGAAAGCTAATGCAAGTGAGCTAATTAGAGCAAGTTGTGGAAAGTTTTGGCAGAGGAGGGAGGGATGGGGAAAACAGGAGGGGCAGAGAGGGAAAGAGAGAGAGACGGGTTGGGCACGTGTGGGGAAGTGTTGAGCAAGTTTTGGTAACTTTTGGGGAAGTTTAGAGATTGAATTGTAATGCTTTGGAAAGGTTGTGGGAGGTAGAGGGAGGCAGGGAGAGAGCGTGCTTTGTCTATGTAAACGTCATTTGTAATCAACAAGTTGCCATAAGTTCACCGGCTTTGAATCAGTTAATAGGCCAACACAGAACTATTAGAAAGGTATGTAATAAGTACCATATATTAGTCTAATTATACAATATTTAACTACTTAATTAGAGCACAATAAGATACTCAACCTCTTGGGAACGCTGATCCCTTGACAGATTTATATATTATTTTTTGTGGTCTGTTTTGTTTAGTGTTTATTAACTCCTTAAGGAGCGGGGCTACTTATTATTAACATCATCTATGGAAGTTATCACGAATCCCACCACCATTGGGTGGTATCCACTAGCAGCATTTCTTTATGCTGCAATTTCCGTTTTTGTTATTTTTCACTTTCTATCTTTTCTACTAAACAGCCAACTATTTTTATTAATGCACCTTTTTCTGGGAGATATCTCCGGGGGATGGGGAAAATGGGACAGGGCTGACCCACCCAGCAACTAAAGGAATCATTTCAAATATTGTGTTGGACCATCTGAATCAAAGGAAACCATGTAAGCTTTAAAATGCAAGACGACCTTGCTAGGAAAATTGGAGGAATCACATTTTGTAGTTGGAACGTTAGGGGTGTTAACGAGCCAATTAAAAGGGGCAAAGTACTAGCCCATCTAAAATCTATTAATACTGATGTAATATTTTTGCAGGAGACGCATCTCATAACAGGCTGGATTTGGTCAATTATATCATTTTACTTTTCTTCCAAAGCAAGAGGAACTGCAATCCTAATTCGCAAAGGTATACCATTTAAACACAAATCCGCTATAGCCGATAAGGAAGGTACATTATAATATCCGGGGAACTACACTCAATCACACTGGCTATGGTGAACATTTATGCTCTTAATTTCGATAATCCACAATTCTTTAATAAAATATTTAATATAATCTCAGACTTCTGTCAGCAGAATCTGATAATTGGAGGAGACCTAAATTGTGTACTAGATCAATATTTGGATAAATCTTCACAGCAAAGGAAAAGCACTTCAAAATGAAAATCCAGTGAACTTTTAAATACCTACATAAATAATACAAACATAACCGATGTATGGAGGATTGCCAACCCATCCGGAAGAGAATACTCTTTTTATTCAGGTGTTCACAAAATGTGTACACAAATTTATTATTTCCTGATGGATGCAAAACTTATCCCTTTTACTTATAATCCCAAATATCATAATAACATTATTTCTGACCATCGTCCATTAACCTTCTCCTTAAAATTAGAAGGAATGTACAATAAAAAAACGTTCAGGAGATTCAACCCACAAATACTAACTAAGCCAAGTTGTTGTGACTATCTGAAGCTACAGATGAGAATATTCTTTGAGACAAACGAGACACCCGGTATCTCTGCAATGTTATTGTGGGAAGCTTTCAAGGTCTTAATCAGAGGCTGCATTATCTCTTACCAAGCTTTTCAAAATAAGAAAAACAGGACGGAACAATTGGAACAAAAAAAACAGATTAAACAGCTTGACTTAGAAAATGCGACTGACCCAACTACTGCAAAACGTAATAAGATAGCCGCATTAAAATTTAAATTAAATAAGATCCTTTCTGCAAAAATTATTAAGATATTTCAATATACTAATCAAAAACTTTGAATTTGGTGACAAACCACACAAACCTCTGGCACGCCAGCTCCGCTAAAGGGAGAAAGACCATACTATTCAAAACATTAGATCAGACAAAGGAGAGCTGCTCACACTGCCCAAAGATATTAATGAAAGATTCATAAAATTCTATCAAAACCTATACTCATCAAAAACAACAGCCGACCCTGCAAAGATTAAAAGTTTTCTTGAAATTTGCAACCTCTCATCCCTTAATGAGGAGGGACGAGATGAATTAGGTGCTGAGATAACAACAAAACACATTGAAGAGACTATTAAATCACTGAAAAGTGTAAAAATGCCAGGTCCGGACGGGTTTAGTAATGAATTTTACAAAAAATTCAATGATTGAACCTCCCCACGCTTACGAGCCCTTTATATTCATGCTTTTAAAGACTTCACCACAAACCCTTGCTGAATCAAACATTACACTGATACCTAAAAAAAGATACTAATCTTGAAGAGCCTGGATCATATAGGGCAATAGCTCTTTTAAATACAGACCAGAAGACATTATCAAGAATTTGGCATGTAGACTAAGTCTGTATATCAGTTAATTAATACATCCAGATCAAACTGGGTTTATAGCTAAGCAACATTTGTTTTATAACATGAGACTTTGTTTAATATAATTTACTCGCACAGAACGATAAACAAAGATTTATCAATTATTTCCCTAGACGCAGAAAAAGCTTACGACCAAGTGGAATGGGCTTATCTTTTTACAGTGTTGGAAAAATTCCATTTAGGATGCATCTCCCTCTGCAATTGGATACTGGATTTCCTCACCAACAGACCCCAGTCTGTTAGGATCAACAACCTCACCTCCTCCACTCTGACACTGAACCACAGTGTGTGCTCAGCCCTCTCCTCTACTCCCTCTTCACCCATGACTGCGTCCCTATGTATGGCTCCAACGCTATCATAAAATTTGCCGATGACACCACGGTGGTAGGACAGTTCAGGGACAATAACGAATCAGCCTATAGGGAGGAGTTCCAGAACCTGGCAGCCTGGTGTACCAATAATAACGTCGTCCTCAACTCAAAGAAGATGAAGAAAATCATTGTTGACTTCAGGAATACCAGAGGTGGCATGCATACCCCCATCCACATAAACGGGACTGAGGTGGAGCACGTCTCCAACTACAAATTCCTCGGGGTACATATCTCAGAGGATCTGTCCTGGTCCCTCAATACCACCAAACTGATCAAAGAGGCGCAGCAGCGCCTCTACATTCTGAGGAGGCTTAAGAAAGCTCTTCTGTCCCCCCGGATCCTGTCCAACTTCTACCGCTGTACCATCAAAAGCATCCTAACCACCTGCTTCACGGTATGGTACAGCAGCTGCACCACAGCTGACAGGAAGGCACTGCAACAGGTGGTGAAAACCGCTCATCACATCATCGGTGCCCCGCTCTCTGCCATGGATGCCCTCCACCGCAAACGGTGTCTGAGACGGGCCGGGAAAATCATCAAGGACCCCTCTCACCCTAACCATGGACTATTTGCCCTCCTCCCATCAGGAAGGCGGTGCAGGAGCCTCAGGTCTCGCACAAGCAGGCTGAGGAACAGCTTTTTCAATAACACCATTACACTGCTGTACTCACAGTCCCGACGCTAGCTCTCTTTCATACTCTCCCATCTGTATACATTTATTTGCCTATGTACCAGTTTAATTCATCCACATTGCACATATTGTTTAACCAGTATTTTTATTTCTACTATCTTGCACTCTGACCAGATGCTAAACTGCATTTCATTGTACCTGTACTCGTATTTGTGCAAAGACAATAACCATATAACCATATAACCATATAACAATTACAGCACGGAAACAGGCCATCTCGGCCCTACAAGTCCGTGCCGAACAAATTTTTTTCCCCTTAGTCCCACCTGCCTGCACTCATACCATAACCCTCCATTCCCATCTCATCCATATGCCTATCCAATTTATTTTTAAATGATACCAATGAACCTGCCTCCACCACTTCCACTGGAAGCTCACTCCACACCGCTACCACTCTCTGAGTAAAGAAGTTCCCCCTCAATAAAGTTGAATTAATTAAATCAAACGTCATTTCATGGGTGAAGCTGTTATATAATAATCCGACAGCCAGAATACTGACAAATCAAATTCTTTCGCCTAAATTTCATTTATCCAGGGGATGTGCCCTTTCACCAATGTTATTTGGCTTAGCCATAGAACATTTTGCAGAGAGTATTAAGAGTACATTCAGGTATTCATGGATATCATACTAAATATACCAGTAACAAGATTTTGTTATATGCAGACGATGTACTTTTATACAGCGGCTTGCAAAGGTTTTCATACCCCTTGAACTTTTCCACATTTTGTCACGTTACAACCACAAACGTAAATGTATTTTATTGGGATTTTATGTGATAGACTAACACAAAGTGGTGCATAATTGTGAAGTGGAAGGAAAATGATACATGGTTTTCAAATTTTTTTACAAATAAAAAACTGAAAAGTGTGGCGTGCAAAAGTATTCAGCCCCCCTGAATCAATACTTTGTAGAACCACCTTTCGCTGCAATTACAGCTGCAAGTATTTTGGAGTATGTCTCTACCAGCTTTGCACATCTAGAGACTGAAATTTTTGCCCATTCTTCTTTGCAAAATAGCTCAAGCTCAGTCAGATTGGATGGAGAGCGTCTATGAACAGCAATTTTCAAGTCTTGCCAGAGATTCTCAATTGGATTTAGGTTTGGACTTTGACTGGGCCATTCTAACACATGAATATGCTTTGATCTAAACCATTCCATTGTAGCTCTGGCTGTATGTTTAGGGTTGTTGTCCTGCTGGAAGGTGAACCTCCGCCCCAGTCTCAAGTCTTTTGCAGACTCTTAACAGGTTTTCTTCCAAGATTGCCCTGTATTTGGCTCCATCCATCTTCCCATCAACTGTGACCTGCTTCTCTGTCCCTGCTGAAGAAAAGCATCCCCACAACATGATGCTGCCACCACCATGTTTCACAGTGGGGATGGTGTGTTCAGGGTGATGTGCAGTGTTAGTTTTCCACCACACATAGCGTTTTGCATTTAGGCCAAAAACTTCAATTTTGGTCTCATCTGACCAGAGCACCTTCCTCCACATGTTTGCTGTGTCCCTCACATTACTTGTGGCAAACTGCAAACAGGACTTCTTATGGCTTTTTTTCAACAATGGTTTTCTTCTTCCCACTCTTCCATAAAGGCCCGATTTGTGGAGTGCACGACTAATAGTTGTCCTGTGGACAGATTCTCCCACATGAGCTGTGGATTTCTTTTTTTTTTAATTTTTTTTTTATTTTATTTTTATTAGAAGTACGGTAAATTACAATCCTACATAACACATATATCTTAATACATTTTTTATACCGCTTCATTTTTTTTTGAGCTTTAAGAAAAAGGTAGAAGTAAGGAAAGTAAAGAAAGTGCAAGAGAGTCGTGAAGTGCAAGAGTGTTGGGAAAAGAAAACCCCTTAGGAAAGAAGTTAGAGAAGGAAGTAAAGTGAGAAAATAGACCCTAGAAAAGAAAGAAAGAGAAAATAGAAACAATCGCTCTATTATAACATTAAACTCCACAGAAAGGGGACTACCAACCAAGTCTGTTTTTTTTGTTTTACCTCCCGTTACCAGGTCCTGACTATTGCACCTCATACTTGTAATAGGTCCAGAAACATAGACCACGTCTTTTGGAATTGGTCTGCTTTACCGGCTAGGAGGAATCTCATCTCTTCCAGATGTAATGTTTCAAACATATTTGATATCCACATTTTTATTGTTGGTGTCGGCACATTTTTCCAGAATTTAAGTATAAGCTTTTTTCCCATTATTCTCCCACCTGAGCTGTGGATTTCTGCAGCTGCTCCAGAGTTACCATGGCTGCTTCTCTGATCAATGCTGTCCTTGCCCGGCCTGTCATTTAGGTGGACATTTAGGCTTACTTTCAATATAATTATGGAGAGGGTCAGAACTGGACCTAGGGTTGAGATTTTTGATTGGAGAAAGGCTAACTTTTGAGAAGATGTGTAAGGATTTAAAAGGAGTAAATTGGGACAGTTTGTTTTATGGGAAAGATGTGGAAGAGAAATAGAGGACATTTAAAGGTGAAATTTTAAGAGTACAGAATCTTTATGTCCCTGTTCCGTTGAAAGGAAATAGTAAAAATTGGAAAGAGCCGTGGTTTTCAAGGGAAATTGGACACTTGGTTCAGAAAAAGAGAGAGATCTACAATAATTATAGGCAGCATGGAGTAAATGAGGTGCTTGAGGAGTATAAAGAATGTAAAAAGAATCTTAAGAAAGAAATTAGAAAAGCTAAAAGAAGATATGAGGTTGCTTTGGCAAGTAAGGTGAAAGTAAATCCAAAGGGTTTCTACATTATTCTATATTAATAGCAAAAGGATAACGAGGGATAAAATTGGTCCATTAGAGAGTCAGAGTGGACAACTATCTGCAGAGCCAAAAGAGATGGGGGAGATATTGAACAGTTTCTTTTCTTCGGTATTCACCAAGGAGAAGGATATTGAATTATGTGAGGTAAGGGGAATCAAGTAGAGTAGCTATGGAAACTATGAGATTCAAAGAAGAGGAAGTACTGACACTTTTGAGAAATATAAAAGTGGATAAGTCTCCAGGTCTGGACAGGATATTCCCTAGGACATTGAGGGAAGTTAGTGTAGAAATAGCAGGGGCTATGGCAGAAATATTTCAAATGTCATTAGAAACGGGAATAGTGCCGGGGGATTGGCGTACTGCGCATGTTGTTCCATTGTTTAAAAAGGGGTCTAAGAGTAAACCTAGCAATTATAAACCTGTTAGTTTGACGTCAGTGGTGGGCAAATTAATGGAAAGAATACTTAGAGATAATATATATAAGCATCTGGATAAACAGGGTCTGAGTAGGAACAGTCAACATGGATTTGTGCCTGGAAGGTCATGTTTGACTAATCTTCTTGAATTTTTTGATGATGTTACTTGGGAAATTGATGAGGGTAAAGCAGTGGATGTTGTGTATATGGACTTCAGTAAGGCCTTTGACAAGGTTCCTCATGGAAGGTTGGTTAAGAAGGTTCAATGGTTGGGTATTAATGGTGGAGTAGCAAGATGGATTCAACAGTGGCTGAATGGGAGATGCCAGAGAGTAATGGTGGATGGTTGTTTGTCAGGTTGGAGGCCAGTGACGAGTGGGGTGCCACAGGGATCTGTGTTGGGTCCACTGTTGTTTGTCATGTACATCAATGATCTGGATGATGGTGTGCTAAATTGGATTAGTAAGTATGCAGATGATACTAAGATAGGTGGGGTTGTGGGTAATGAAGTAGAGTTTCAAAGTCTACAGAGAGATTTATGCCAGTTGGAAGAGTGGGCTGAAAGATGGCAGATGGAGTTTAATGCTGATAAATGTGAGGTGCTACATCTTGGCAGGACAAATCAAAATAGGACGTTTATGGTAAATGGTAGGGAATTGAAAATTGCAGGTGAACAGAGGGATCTGGGAATAACTGTGCACAGTTCCCTGAAAGTGGAATCTCATGTAGGTAGGGTGGTAAAGAAAGCTTTTGGTGTGCTGGCCTTTATAAATCAGAGCATTGAGTATAGAAGTTGGGATGTAATGTTAAAATTGTACAAGGCATTGGTGAGGCCAATTCTGGAGTATGGTGTACAATTTTGGTCGCCTAATTATGGGAAGGATGTCAACAAAATAGAGAGAGTACAGAGGAGATTTACTAGAATGTTGCCTGGGTTTCAGCAACTAAGTTACAGAGAAAGCTTGAACAAGTTAGGACTTTATTCTTTGGAGCACAGAAGGTTAAGGGGGGACTTGATAGAGGTCTTTAAAATGATGAGAGGGATAGACAGAGTTGACGTGGATAAGCTTTTCCCACTGAGAGTAGGGAAGATTCAAACAAGGGGACATGACTTGAGAATTAAGGGACAGAAGTTTAGGGGTAACATGAGGGGGAACTTCTTTACTCAGAGAGTGGTGGCTGTGTGGAATGAGCTTCCAGTGAAAGTGGTGGAGGCAGGTTCGTTTTTATCATTTAAAAATAAATTGGATAGTTATATGGACGGGAAAGGAATGGAGGGTTATGGTCTGAGCACGGTATATGGGACTAGGGGAGAATACGTGTTTGGCACAGACTAGAAGGGTCGAGATGGCCTGTTTCCGTGCTGTAATTGTTATATGGTTATATATGGTTATATGGTCTTGGTAGGTTTGCAGTTGTGCCATATTCTTTCCTTTTTCAGATGATGGATTGAACAGTGCACCGTGAGATGTTCAAAGCATGGGATATTTTTTTTATAACCTAACCCTGCTTTAAACTTCTCCACAACGTTATCCCTGACCTGTCTGGTGTGTTCCTTGGGCTTCATGATGCTGTTTGTTCACTAATGTTCTCTAACAAACCTCTCAGGCCTTCACAGAATAGCAGTATTTATATTAACATTAGATTACACACAAGTGGACTCTATTTACTAATTAGGTGACTTCTGAAGGCAATTGGTTACACTGGATTTTATTTAGGGGTATCAGAGTAAAGGGGGCTGAAGACTTGCACGCCACACTTTTCAATTTTTTATTTGTAAAAAAATTTGAAAACCATGTATCATTTTCCTTCCACTTCACAATCATGCGCCACTTTGTGTTGGTCTATCACATAAAATCCCAATAAAATACATTTATGTTTGTGGTTGTAACGTGACAAAATGTGGAAAAGTTCAAGGGGTATGAATAGTTTTGCAAGCCACTGTACATTACTAACTCCCACAATAGTATCCCAAATGTATTAAACCTTATAGAACAATTTGGTGCCTTTTCAGGTTATAGAACTGCTCGTGCGGTCGACCGCTCGGTGCAGAGAGTAGCTTTGAATGTTTGTCTCTTCGTTACGTTACGTTACGTTGCGTGAGTTGCGAGAGTGTTTTGTTTCGTTTTAAGTACATCGGGTATCGATTGACGGTTAATTGCTGCCGTATAGTTCAGTACTTTCGTGATGTGTTTGTGCGGGCCCTGCCACTACCTCACACACACACACACACCGGACCAACGAGCTAACGTTAATTAGCCAGCTAGCTTCTTGCGTTTACTGCTCCAAAGTATGGACTTCACATGGACACTATGGACTCTTATGCTTCTACTGTTCGTCTTGGATTATCTGCCCACTGCATCATATGGATATACTCTTCCGGACAACCAACGGATTACTTACTGCAGGGACTTTTTACTTCAGCTGCAATTACACTCTCACCAAGCCCTTGCTATAGACAAGTTTCCGGAGGAGCTACAATGTAAACTCCCAACTAACCGGACAGGCACCCTGCACAACAATAGAAAGACGGGGGAGGAAGATGAAGGGAGGAATTAAAGCAAGACATAGGCGAGGTGAAAGTAAGCACCGTGCACTTCCCTCAGTGATCCTTGCTAATGTGCGCTCATTGCGTAACAGGACTGATGAACTGCAAGCTAACGTTTTTCACATGTATGAATGCCGGACTGCTTCCATTCTTGCTTTCACTGAAACATGGCTGACTGGGAGTGACAACAGTGACAGCATGCACATAGATGGCTTCTGGTCTCCTGCAAGGTTAGACCGTGATACTGACTGGCAAGCACCATGGCGGTGGTGTTTGCCTCTACATCAATCCACGCTGGTGCAAAACAGTTGTTGTCAGAGAAGAACTGTGCAACTCTGACATTGAACTCTTGGCTGTCTCCCTGCGTCCCTTCTACCTTCCCAGGGAATTCCCACAACTGTTTTTCATTCTGGTTTATATCCACCCCAGAGCAAATGCATCCACTGCTACGGAACATATAAGAAATATGCTTGACAGACTCGAACTGATATCTCCGGACGCCCCCAAATTCATCATGGGTGACTTCAATCACTGTTCAATTGACAAGTCACTTAAAAGATTCTACCAGTATGTCAACTGTACCACCCGTCTAGGGAAAACACTGGACAAATGCTATGGGTCAGGCCCAGATGCCTACAGAGCTGTCTCTCTCCCTCCCCTAGGCTCTGCTGATCACAGCAGCATACTGCTCGTTCCTGCCTACACACCTGTGGTAAAGAGAACAGAGAAAGTCATCAAGGACATCAAACAGTGGACACCGGACAGTATTGGCAGGCTTCAAGGGAGTTTTGAAACCACAGACTGGAATACCCTCACATCCTCCTCCACCAACATCAGAGAGCAAGCGGATATAGTCTCAGTATACATCACTTTCTGTGTAGACAATATTATCCCCTCCAAGAAAGTCACAATCATCCCTAACAATAAACCCTGGGTGACTAAAGATCTAAAAAACATATTGAATAAGAAAAAGAGAACATTTTTAACCGGTTCTGAAGCTGAGAAGAAGGAGGTAAACAGAGAGGTCAAGCGGACCATAAAAATTGCCAAGCTGAAATACAAGAACAAAGTGGAGCAGACCTTTGGAAAAGGGAACCTCCGTGCGGCTTGGCAAGGCCTCAAGAACATGGCAGCAGTGAACTCTGTCTCTACCAGCCGCAAGCCCATTCACGTAGCAGGAAGCAGCTTCACTTCACTCCCGAATGATCTCAACTCCTTCTACACCAGATTTGAAAAGGACAATAGCACCCAGCTAGAATCAATCGTCTCCATACTCAGACCTGATGACTCCGGCCTCAACATCAACACATCAGAGGTGGTGAGAGCCCACAAAAGGACTAAAAAGAACACAGCTCCAGGGCCAGACAACATCTGTGGGGGACCCTATGGCACTGTGCTGAGCAGCTGGGAGGTGTGTTCCAGCATCTGTTCCATGGGTCTTTGACCAGCAGCACAGTCCCCGCGATGTGGAAAAACTCAACAGTGATTCCCATCCCAAAGAAGGGCACCACCAAGGTCCTGAATAACCTTAGGTTATAGGAGGCTCTCACCTCCCTGATCATGAAGGCCATGGAGAGGATCATCAAGGAGCACATCACCAAGGCAACTGGCTCGATGATGGATCCATTGCAGTTTGGTTACCAGGCTGGCAGGGGTGTCGATGACGCAAAGATATTCATCTTAAACACCATCCATAAGCATCTAGAAATCCCCAAGGCCACAGCCAGACTTCTGTTTGCAGACTTCTCATCAGAATTTAACACCATGCAGACACATATTTTGGCTGAGAAGCTCATCACCCGCTTCCACCTCAACCACCAACTCACTCTGTGGATTATAGACTTCCTCACCAACAGATCACAGAGGGTGTTGGTGAACCACACCTTGTCCGACACCCTCTTCACCTTCACTGGCTCTCCACAAGGCTGTGTCCTTTCCCCACTTCTCTTCATTCTCTACACTGATGACTGCAGATCCACCCAGCCAAACTGCCACTTTGTAAAATTTGCTGATGACACAGTTCTCCTGTCTCTTCTTCCCAGCTACACATAACATCACAGCTCAGCCCTGCAGGACTTTATAGTATGGTGTGAAAAGTCTTGTCTTGAGCTAAATATAAGCAAAACCAAGGACATGATTGTGACTTTTCCCCCCCAACAGAGACAGATGGCTGAGGCAGCCACCACTATCATCCAGCAGGAGCCAGTGGAGATAGTGGAGGTATACAAATACCTGGGAACAGCCTTCGACAACCTGCTAAGGTTTTCCTCTAACATAGAGGAAATCCTTAAAAAGTGCCATCAGAGACAGTACCTACTCAGGAAGCTGAAGTCATTTGGGATTAACAAAGACATTCTCACCACCTTCTACTACGCATTCATTGAAAATGTAATAACCTTCTCTTTCACTAGCTGGCTCCACTCCATCACCCTTCAAAACAGAAACTGCCTGTTGAATGTGGCCAAGGTCTGCTCAAAAATCATTGAGCAGCCCGTCCGAACTCTCACTGCCCTATGCGACCAACAGTCTGTAAAGTTAACACGCAGGATTCTTCAGGACCCCTCTCACATCCTGTTTCCTGAGTTTGAGTGGCTCCCCTCAGGACGCAGACTCCGCTGTTCGGGTTGCCGGACACAGAGGAGGAAGGCAACCTTCATCCCCAGGGCTGTCCGGCTTTTTAATGCTGATCACTGACTCATGAACATATGAAATGAAATAACCTTCTATATGCACTTTTTAATTGAAGCACTCAGGAAGCACTTTAAAAACTATTACTATGTGTTGAATGTTAATGTGTGGTGTGTGTTGTGTGATCGTGCAGTGTGTCTGAAATGCGTGTGCTGGTTGATTGTGCAGTATGCGTGCTGCTTATGTTTGTTGATTGTGTCCCTTTTTAAAAAGCTACTGTAATGCGCCCTTTTAAATTGCCCCTTGGGGACGAATAAAGTGCTTTGAAATGAATTGAATGAATTGAATTGAATTGAATTGAATTGAATTGAATTGAATTGAATTGCGAATAAATTGGAATAAAAGTGAAATTATGCCCATAAAAGCTCAAGATCCTTCTCAACTTCAAAAGTTTTCCTTCAGAATTGTTACTGAAAAATTTAGGTACCTTGGAGTTTACGTGACTAGAAAATACACCTCCGTATTTAAAACAAATTTCCCACCGCTAATTACTAAACTAAATGCCCACATTCAATCCTGGAAAACATTCCCTAGTTCCCTGATAGGTAGAGTAAATGCCATAAAGATGATCTTCCTTCCACAACTCCTATATTTATTTCAATCAATACCGATATATCTCTCCAAAAGTTTTTTCAAAAAAAGTGACTTATTACAAACTTCATCTGGTACTACAAAACCCACAGAATACACAAAAGACATTTGAGTAAATCCAAAGAAAATGGAAGATTAGCTCTTCCTATCTTTCTTTTCTACTATTGGGCGACAAATATCAAAAATATAATCTTCTGGATGAATGATACACATCAACAGGGAAATTGGTTAAAAAAGGAGAGGGAAGATTGTTTGCCTTTTAACATAGGATAGGCACAATTCTTCTTTCTCCAATACATCTGAATAAATCAATGTAAGAGCAAAATCCAATAATACACAGTACCCTACGTATCTGGAAACAGTTGAAATTAAGTCTCAAATTGAGAAATTTGTCTCTCCGACCTATTGCTAACAATCCCTCGTTTAAACCGTCAACTTTAGGTAAGTGTTTGCGCAATGGAAAAAATTAGGAATTAAAATGGTGGGAGACCTCTATAAGAAGGGGACTTTCCTCTCTTTTCATGAACTACAGGATAAATATCATTTGAAAGGAAGCATTTTTAGATATATTCAAATACGCGATTATGTGAAAACATAGACTATCGTTTTATGGGTCCAGATATATTAGACGATTGTTTGAATAGACATGCCGACACAAGTAAGTTAATATCTTACATTTATAACACGCTCCTAAATGTGGATACCCCACCTTCCGAGATGTATAGGCGAGCATGTGAAGACGAGTTGGGTTTATTAATTTCAAAAGATATATAGGAGGAAAGCCTACTGTCCATACCATATAACCATATAACCATATAACAATTACAACACGGAAACAGGCCATCTCGGCCCTACAAGTCTGTGCCGAGCATCTTTTTTATCCTTAGTCCTACCTGCCTGCACTAATACCATAACCCTCCATTCCCTTCTCATCCATATGCCTATCCAATTTATTGTTAAATTATACCAACGAACTTGCCTCCACCACCTCCACTAGAAGCTCATTCCACACCGCTACCACTCTCTGAGTAAAGAGGTTCCCCCTCATGTTACCCCTAAACTTCTGTCCCTTAATTCTGAAGTCATGTCCTCTTGTTTGAATCTTCCCTATTCTCAAAGGGAAAAGCTGATCCACATCAACTCTGTATATTCCTCTCATCATTATAAAATACCTCTATCAAGACCACCCTTAACCTTCTGCGCTCCAGAGAATACATTACTGCTCTCTCAATGTCAAGCACTCCCTGATACAATTCAAAATCTTGTATTCTTGTATTCAAATTTTATTGTCGTTGCCTCACTTTGAGACAACGAAATGAATTTCCCGTACAGCAGTATCGTTAAAAAAAAAAAATCACAAGAAAAATAATAAAAATAAATAAATAAATAATAAAACATATTAAAAATAAAATTGAAATTGAATTAAAAATTTAACAAAAGCACAAACACAGAAAGTCCACAACACAACATAACATAAATGGCACCCAGGTGAGGACGGCACCATAGTCCAGCCAGCCTCCCCTCCGTGTCCATCCGTGGACGGGGCCTTCCGAGCACCTGCAGTCGCCGCCCCGGGTGGCCCGATGTTCAGGCCCTCACGCCGGGCTGGTGGAACGCTGACGCCGAGCCCCGACGGTGAGCATCCTCCTCCTCAGCGGCCCGGACCTTCTGATCAGCCGCCTCCCGCTGCCGGAGTCTGCAGCTCCTGAGTCCACAGGCCGAGCTGGGCAGAGTCGCAGGACCCCGCGTTGTTAGTCAGCGCCGCCCGCGTTGGGAGCTCTGCAAACCGCAGCTCCATGGTGTTGGTGAAGCAGGTCCAGCACTCCGGGCTCCAGACGGCGACCCCCGGTAAGGCATCGCCAGCCCCGCGATGTTCCAGCGCTGTCCCGCCGCTGCTGGAGCTCCGGTCGATCCCGGCAGGAAAGGCCGCGCCAATCCAGGTAGGTAGGCCGCTGTGGGGGGGGGGGGAGGACGCGACTCGAATAATAGTCGCGTCCTCACCAGGAAGCGGCTGAAGGACGGTATCCCCCGCACCGTGCCCTCTTCCCCCACATAAAAACACAAAAAAACACAAAAAAATACACTTTTAACATAACTAAATAAACAAAAAAACAAAAAGATACCGGGCTGTAGGTGGAGGCTGCTGGCACCAGCGCCACCGGAAATACTGCATAGGCTATACTATTCAAAGACTAAATTGAATAAGATCTTCCCAACTGTCACCCCTATCTGTGATAAATGCCACCTCCAAGAAGCGACCCTAACCCATTCCTTTGCATCCTGTATAAAGATACAAAACTTCTGGATGGAAATATTCAATATTTTCTCAAAAACACTTAAAATTAAACTGGAATGAGATACAAAACTAATAACTTTTGGTATGTCAGAGGCCTGTTCTAAGTTAACGATATTTCAAAGACGCTTCATTGACTACGGCCTAATAACTGTGAAAAAACAAAAAGACAACAGTTCCCACAGTGAAGATGTGGATTACTGACAATGTGCGAGACACTACATTTAGAAAACATTAGGCTTGTTTTGGCTGAAAAAGCAGACCAATTCTTCAAAACTTGGTCTGCTTTCACTGGATTTCTTCAACAACAGAATGGTTGAACGAAAAACTGATGCTAGGGATGGGTGAGCGTGGGGGGGACACAGTGGAGCATATCTCCGTCTTTTTTCTCATTTCTCTTTTTTCTTCTTGCCCTTTGGTAGTTTAGGGTTCTTTTCTTCTCTCTCTTTTGCATCTTTCTTCTTTTTCTTCATTCTTTCCTTTTTTCTCTTTTCTTTTGATTTATGGATTAATGTTAAAAATGAAGCTACGAAAATTGTATAACTTTCATGTCGATTTCTATATTGTTGTACAATTGCTTCTAATAAAATAAATTCAAAAAAAAAAAAATCCTACCGAACAACTACTAGAACAATACAAAGACCTTTTTGACAATCAGCTAGGCAAGCTTCCCATAGAATACAGCATTGTGACCCACAAGGAAGTTATACCTGTCGTTCGTTCTACTCACAAAATTCCACATGCAATGAAGGACCTCGTCAGAGATGAATTAGACAGAATGGATTCACTGCATGTAATAGACCCTGTCAACGACCCCTCCTCTTGGGTCTCCACCATGGTTGCAGCAGTCAAGAAGACCAAAGACAAAATAAGGATCTGCATTAACCCTAAGGATTTAAATACTGCCATCAAACGGCCACACCACCCAATGCGGATGGTGGAAGAAGTCGCTGCCAACCTGGGTAAAGCCACAGTGTTTTCTGTCCTAGGTGTAAATAACTCATTTTGGCAAATGCCACTAGACCATGCATCCTCCATGTTAACCACATTCATGATGCCCTTCGGACGCTACCGATTTTTACGATGCCATTTGGCATCAATTCAGCCAGTGAGGATTTCCAGCGTACTATGCAACAACTCTTTGATAGCTACCCATGTTACATAATTGTAGACAACATCCTGGTCACCGGACGCAATGCAAAGAACAAACCTGAAACATGTCCTGGATCATGCCAGGGAGATAAATCTCAAACTAAATCTTCTCAGATGCAGGTTTCGCTTCGACAAAGTAACTTATGTAACCACTTGTTCACCAACAACAGACTTAAGCCAGACCCGTTTAAAACCATTGCCATCAACAAAATGCCAACACCTACGGACGTGACTGCCCTACAATGCTTCTTTGGCATGGTAAACTACCTTGGGAAATTCATCCCAAACTTCAGCGAGCTATCTGCCCTGCTGCGACAACTGACCTACAAGGATACGTCCTGGCAGCAACACCCAGCAGAGGGCATTTGAAACCCTCAAACAACTAATGTCTTGTGCTCCAACTCTCGCATACTTTGATGCCAAATTACCCGTCACCCTTACCTGTGATGCCTCCCAGCACTGCTTGCCTACAAGACGACGGAAAGGGCTCCAGACCAGTTGCCTATGCCTCCCGTATCATGACCGACACTGAACAGCGCTACGCTCAAATCAAAAAGGAGCTAGTAAGCCGATCCACATGGTACCAACGCGCTTATAATGCATGATGATGGAACTACAGAGATATGACAGAATACTAACCTACAAACATGGTAAGGACATGCACTTAGCTGACACCCTCTCAGGGGCACCTGGCCCAACCTGCCAAAAATACCTGTCTGATGATGAGCATGAGGGGTACACAGTTATGATGGTCTCCTGCCTCTCATCTGCCGGTCACAAACAGCTGCAGACGAAACACTACGAATCACTGGCCACTGTTATCCGCCGCAGCTGGCCAGACAAGCAGCACCACCTGCCACAAGCTGTCCAACTATTTTTCTCAGTCCGTGATGAACTGGTCATTCAGGATGGCATGATAATGAGAGGACACAAGGCGGTCATCCCAAAGTCCCTTCACAGCAAGTACTTTGACATTGTCCATGGGGGCCATTCCGGTGCAGAAATAACCCTTCAACATGCAAAAGGAATGCTGTTCTGGCCAGACATGGCTAACTACATTCTAGAGAAGGTTGCTACCAGCCCGATCTGCAATTGCTTGACCCTGCAACAACAGAAACAACCACTCCTCTCACACCTCACGCCGGACTTACCCTGATCCACAGTAGCATGGCCAACAATACCTGGTTTTAGTTGATTCCTACTCAGGATGGTTTGAAATCGACCTGCTCAGTAGCCCGACCTCAGCCATGGTCATTCAGAAACGAACTCGTCAATTCTCAGTCCACGGAGCCCCCCTAAATCTGCTTTCAGCCAATGGACCTCAGTTCTCGTCAACTCTTTAGGAATTTCACGAGAAACTGGGACTTTCACCACATTACCAGTAGCCCCGAGTACCTGCAGTCCAACGGCCTGTCTGAGCGTGCGGTAAAAAGTGCAAAAGAACTAATGGAATGTTCATACAGGGCCGGCTCAGATGTTTATCTCAACTTACTCAACCTTCGGAACATTGTCCGCGACCCTCTCCTGGGATCTGCAGCTGAACGGCTCATGTCACAGTGAACCCGCTCCACTCTCCCTATAGCCAAGGAACTACTACAACCACAACTTCGTGCGCCGTCAGTTATCCAATCCCAGCTCCAGCACCGCCTCTCTCTCTCTCTCTCTCTCTCTCTCTCTCTCTCTCTCTCTCTCTCTCTCTCTGAATAAATGGTCTGAATACTTACAGTATGTGTATCATTACACACGTGTAACTTTATAACAGTCTTTAATAAGGATACAGAGTTAAACGATAACTCTGTCATTTCACTGCACATCTCGTATGTGTATGTGACAAATAAACTTGACTTGACTTGACTTGATACATGAGTAGTCACTGACTCCAGTCTGCTACTGTACTGCGCAGAAGGAGAAGCAGGCGTTATTATAAATGGTACCTAAGGCGGGGTTAGTAGTGCTGAGGTAGCTATGTGATTGGTTGCATGCATAAGCCATCTACATCCTGCCCCTTAGAAGATTAAACATGGTGGATAACCAATGCAACAAAATTAAACAAAATCACCATACTGAACAGGCAGCTTGCTGACACGGCCCGAGCGCGTATGGACCAATCCTTCCCCCCCTCACCGGAAAGACCCAAACCCGGAGGCGACGAAGCCGTAGGGGAAACAGAAAGCGGCGGGGAGGACAAACGTGCAGGAGGGGTGGAAAAATGATTAGCAAGGGGCATCCCATGCGTAGGTGAGTAAAACACGTGAGGGGACTGAGGCATGCAGGGGCCGGTAACGGGATCAGCAGCGGATGGCTGGGACTGCGGAGCACATGGTCCCGCTGCCTGTGGGAGCGGCTCCTGTACTGCAAGCAAGTGCTGACGACTCCTGCGATAAACAGTCCCTTCAAAGTCCACAATGTACGAACGAGGCACGTCGGCAATGCCAACCACGGTCGCCAGGCAGGAATATCCGCTAGCAGTCTGTAGACGAACGGCCTGTCTGGGCAGTAGAGGCTTGAGTGGTTTGCACGATCTATCATGTGACCGTCTCTGAATGTCGTGCTTTTCCTGAATGCGCGTCTGGATGGAGGCAGGCTCCAGCACTCGAGGTAGCAGCTTGTGTTGAGCAATTAGAATTGGTGGTCTTGTCGTTCTGGACATCGGCCGCTGGGCAGGTGACCCCAGGGTTGTGTCCCTGGAAATGTTCCTTAGGTTCAGGAAGTCGAGGTAGAAGTCGGAATTCGCCAGGCGCGCTTGCTCCATTAGCAGTTTGGCACTCCGGACAGCCCGCTCAGCTAGCCCGTTACTCTGCGGGTATTTAGGCTGCTCGTGAAGTGAAGGAAGTTCCATTTGTTGGCAAATTGCTTGAACTCCTGGCTGGTCTGTCATCACTTCGAACCGGCACATCTGGGCTAGGTAACGTAAATCAGCGATGAAGCAATCGACAGGCTCATCGGGCAACTGTTTGCGAGTAAAAAATTGCGCCCTTTCTAAAATACGATTAGAGAGCAGGTCACAAATCTCCCTGAATTTGCGTATCAGGACATGCGGGTTGTCGGCTGTTTCTATGGGTACCAGTACCTGATCGTCGGCACCCAGGACCGCTGGGGCGTAACTGAATGTTCTCGCTCTTCTCATGGCGTCGGGGCCGGCAAGGTTGAGAAGAAGAGAGGATTTGACCTCATTGGGCTCGTTCCGATGTGCGGTATGCATGTAGTGGCGGTAGTCCAGTTCGAAAGTAGCCCAGCGCTCCGCGATGTCTGAATCGAAGACGAGCTGGGCAGGCTTTCGGCAAGAGGAAGCCATCATCAAAATGAAAATAAAAACTTAGCAAAAGAAATAAAAACCGGTAAACAGGAGATGTGAGTTGTCTCTAGCTGACACCATGTAAATGCATCATTACACACGTGTAACTTTATAACAGTCTTTAATAAGGATACAGAGTTAAACGATACATGAGTAGTCACTGACTCCAGTCTGCTACTGTACTGCGTAGAAGGAGAAGCAGACGTTATTATAAATGATACCTAAGGGGGGGTTAGTACTGCTGAGGTAGCTATGTGATTGGTTGCATGCATAAGCCATTTACATTATGTAAATGTGATATTTCAGTTATTTATTTTTAATTACTTTGCAAACATTTCTAAACACCAGTTTTCACTTTTTTATTATGGGTATTGTGTGTAGATGGATGATAAAAAAATAAATTTAATCCATTTTAGAATAAGGCTGTAACATAACAAAATGGAAAAAGTGAAGGGGTCTGAATACTTTCTGAATGCACTGTATATGATTACCACTTTTAAACAGACGCATGAATAAGCCAGTTCGGTATTCCGAAAAATGAAAGGAATCATGGGATTTGTCAAATGTCATTCGAGAATAAAAAAAAGCAAATGGGGTGCCTGGTAGCAGGGGAGACTGGGGTGTAACAGCGAGAGAGAGGGGGCAGATGCAAGTGGGAGACAGGGAGAAATGGTGAGAGGTGGGTGAGAGAGGTTTCAGTTAGACAGAGAAGGCTGTAACATAACAAAATGGAAAAAGTGAAGGGGTCTGAATACTTTCTGAATGCACTGTATATGATTACCACTTTTAAACAGACGCATGAATAAGCCAGTTCGGTATTCCGAAAAATGAAAGGAATCATGGGATTTGTCAAATGTCATTCGAGAATAAAAAAAAGCAAACGGGGTGCCTGGTAGCAGGGGAGACTGGGGTGTAACAGCGAGAGAGAGGGGGCAGATGCAAGTGGGAGACAGGGAGAAATGGTGAGAGGTGGGTGAGAGAGGTTTCAGTTAGACAGAGAACAACTGGTAAAGCCATGGCTCGTTGCTTCTAGGACAGTCGAGACAATGTCCTCAATCAAGAGAATGCCTACTTCAGAGCCCCCTTGTTTCGACTGCATGAAGATTTCCGCGGGCATCAGGAACAAATGACCTAAAGTTTGCGTTGAGTAAACTGAGTGTTCTTACATCATCGTACAACGGCGTTTTGTGAGAGTGGTTGGATCCCCAGATCGAGGAGTCAGAGCCCGACAGGTGAGCGGCCCGCTGTAGCTTGTGCCTCTCCACTCGCCGCTAGAAGAACCGTCACCCCTACTCCCCGGGTCAAGCACTGCCTCCTCGACCCTGCTGCTTGGCGGTGGCCGACTAGGATTCCAGAGCATCGCCGATGCCTCACATCAACTCCTGATCCCCCACCGCCTGTCCGGATAATGTGACCGACGTTGGTTGAGCTGAAGCTGGGATCCAACTACTCTCACAAACGTCGGTGTACTTTGAGGACGTTAAAAACACTAAGTTCGCTCAACGTAAACTTTAGGTCATTTGCTCCTGGCGCCCGTGGAAATCCCCGCTCCTATCCATTCCAACCATGGCGCAATGTGTAATGTGTAGGAATTCTGAAGGAGGGTCTGCTATCCAGAGGTCCGCGGACGGGAGTGTCAGCCTAGGTCCGCAGCCAGTCAGGAGAATAGGCGCCAGCCCCAGCTCTACTCTGCCTGCCCCGCCTGCGGCCCTGGGCATCCACTCCGGCGGGACAGGCAGAGCCGAGCTGGAGCCGGTGCCCGCTCTGTGCTCCGCCGCTCATGTCCGGCTCCCGCCAGCCCGGGGTCACCCCGGACATTCCCGGCCACCCCCGGACAGGACACTCCGGAGGGGACGGAGACAGCCCAGCGGTGGCTGGTTAGGGACGAGATGCAGGTCTGCACCCATGCAGCGGAACGGCCGTCGAAAGTGTATATCCCGAGCAACCCATGACATGCGCATGCGCAGCCGGAATACCAAACTGGCCCAGAGGAAAGATTTCGAGGGATATGTACCAAATGCTGGTGAAGGGACTAGTTCAGATAGACATGGTTTTCTTGCACATGTTAGATCAAAGGGCCCGATGCCATGCTATATCTCTACAACTCTGGAACTGTAACATGATAATCCAATTCTTATACTCAGAGCCTTAGCCAATGAAGGCAAACGTGGCATATGTCTTCCTGAGAACTCTGTATAGCTTTTCCCATCACCGTATACGACTTGCTTCTGCTCTTATTTCTTATTTTTTTGTCATCTCAAGTTTTTTTGGCAGTCACTTCAGATCATTAACCTCTAGTTATCAATCATTATCACTAGAAACATGTTTTCCTTATTTAGCTTGTTGAAGTTGTCCTATGACTTCAAACATCACTCTTACAGCATTATGGCAATTTGAAATTTGGAATTTAATTTGAAGAAAACAGAAAATATGGAAGTCTCTTGAATGAGAACTTACATGGTATGATTAGCAAGTTTGCAGAAATACACAAAAGTGGGTGGTAATGTAGACAGTGGACAGTTGTCAAAAATTACAGCAGGATCTTGATTGGTTAGGCAGGTTGGTTGAGGAATGGTCGATGGAATTTAACACAGTGAAATGTGAGGTGTTACATTTTGTGAAGTCTAACATGGGCAAGTGTAGAGCGGAGGGATCTGGAAGTGCAGGTACATAGTTCCTTGAAAGTGATGCCATGGGTAGATAGGGTGATCAAAAGGCTTTCGGCACAGTGGCCTTTATCAGTCAGAGTACTGAGTAAAGAGAATAGGGGGAAACTGTTTCCAGTCACTTACCTTGGCGGAGATGTGACTTTTTTCCTAGTCGCATCTTCGCCCTCCCTCACGGCCAAACAACTTGGATTGGTGCGGCCTTTCCCAGAGACGGCCCAGAGCTTCAGCATCAGGCGCGGCGCGGACTTCCATCGCGAAGCCAGAGGAAAGGCTCCGACCGCCGCAGCAGTCTATGAAACTTCTAGCAGCAGGCATGAAGCGGACTTTACCATCCCGGAAACAGGCATCCCTTGCCGGGGATCGCCAGAGAAGAGCTTCGACCGCTGGCCTGCCTGCAGCTGATAACATCGAGAAGCCACAGTCTCTGGTAAGAAAGTGGCCGATTCGGGCACTCCAAACCGCGGAGTGTGTTCCATCCGTCCCGACGACGGAGCTTTGATCATCCCGACGAGAGGGCCTATACATCGGGCAGTCTGTAGCAGTGACTGTGGAGGGTCAAGGCCCCAAACACGGGTGAACAAAAGAAGGAAGACTGACTGAACTTTATTACCTTCCATCACAGTGATCACTGTGGTGGATGTTTATGTTAATTTATATCGTTCTTTTAATTGTGTTGTGTTCTTTTAATTGTATAGCTGCATGGTAACTCAAATATCACTGTACTTAATGTGACAATAAATGTGAATCTGAATCTGAAGCTGAATCTGAATCTGAGGTTGTAAATGGCTAGGACTCTATTCATTGGAGCTCAGGAGGATGAGGGGTGAACTTATGAAGGTGTACAAAACCTTGAGAGAAATTGATTGGATAATTGTACAGTATTTCTTGCCCAGAGTAGGGGATCAAGAACCAAAGGACATAGGTTTAAGATGATGGGAGGAACAATTTAATAGGAACCTGAATGGTAAAGTTGTTACACAAGGGGAATTGGTGTATGGAACGAGTTGCCAGAGGAGATAATTGAGACAGGTATTATCGCAACATTTGAGAAACATTTGGACAGGTACATGGATAGGAAAGGTTTAGAGGGATATGGGCCAAATGCAGGCAAGTGGGACTAGTCTAGATGGGACATCATGTTGGTCGATGGAGCTGAAGAGCATGTTTCCATGCTGTATCATGCTGACATTAATATTGAAAATCAAACTGCAGGAGATGGAAACTTGAACTGATAACAGAAAATGCTGAAAATGAAGAACAGGGCTGTGAGGCAGCAGCTATACCAGCTGTGCCACCTATCAATTTGTATGCTATCAACTATTTAATTTACTGTAAATGCTACGTGCATTCAAGTAAATAACATTAAGCTTCGATATTTGCACAGTTATTTACAACTCGATGAAATGAAACTCGGGACAATCTAGAGACAGCCATCAAGGCTGTGCTACCTGCCGATCACCAACCCCTCACACTCACCCCCTACGACGTGTACGTGGCACTGAGTAGGACTAATGCACGTAAAGCTGCTGGCCCTGACGGCATCCCCGGGCGCGTGATCAGGGCCTGTGCTGCGCAGCTGACAGACGTCTGGACTGACATCTTCAACCTGTCACTTGCCCAAGCAGTTGTCCCCACTTGCCTTAAAACCACCTCCATCGTGCCAGTGCCAAAACACTCCACTGCGGCAAGCCTCAACGACTTCCGCCCAGTTGCACTTACCCCCATCATCACCAAGTGCTTCGAGAGGCTGGTCCTGGCACACCTCAAAAGCTGCCTACCCCCCACACTGGATCCCTATCAGTTTGCCTACCGCAAGAACAGGAGTACGGAGGATGCCATCTCAACGGCACTTCACTCCGCCCTCTCCCACCTCGACAACAGAGACACTTACGTAAGAATGCTGTTCATCGATTACAGCTCAGCATTCAACACCATTATACCATCAAAACTGATCACCAAACTCGGTAACCTGGGCATCGACCCCTCCCTCTGCAACTGGATACTGGACTTTCTAACCAACAGACCCCAGTCTGTGAGGTTAGACAAGCACACCTCTTCAACCCTCACCCTGAATACTGGCGTTCCACAGGGCTGTGTGCTGAGCCCCCTCCTCTACTCCCTCTTCACCTATGACTGCACACCTGTACATGGTACTAACACCATCATCAAGTATGCAGATGATACAACGGTGATTGGCCTCATCAGCAACAACGATGAGCTGGCCTACAGGGAGGAGGTCCAGCACTTAGCAGCATGGTGCACTGACAACAACCTGGCCCTTAACTCCAAGAAGACCAAGGAGCTCATTGTAAACTTCAGGAAGTCCAGAGGCGGCACGCACACCCCCATCCACATTAACGGGACGGAGGTGGAACGTGTTTCTAGCTTCAGGTTCCTGGGAGTCAACATCTCCGATGACCTCTCTTGGACTCACAATACCTCTACTCTGATCAAGAAGGCTCATCAGCGTCTCTTCTTCCTGAGGAGACTGAAGAAGGTCCATCTGTCTCCTCGGATCCTAGTGAACTTCTACCGCTGCACCATCAAGAGCATCCTTACCAACTGCATCACAGTATGGTATGGCAACTGCTCTGTCTCCGACCGGAAGGCATTGCAGAGGGTGGTGAAAATTGCCCAACGCATCACCGGGTCCTCGCTCCCCTCCATTGAGTCTGTCCAAAGCAAGCGCTGTCTGCGGAGGGCGCTCAGCATCGCCAAGGACTGCTCTCACCCCAACCATGGACTGTTTACCCTCCTACCATCCGGGAGGCGCTACAGGTCTCTCCGTTGGCGAACCAGCAGGTCGAGGAGCAGCTTCTTTCCGGCGGCTGTCACTCTACTCAACAACGTACCTCGGTGACTGCCAATCACCCCCCCCCCCCCCCCCCCCCCCCGGACACTTATTATTATTTATTCAAATCGTTTGCTATGTCGCTCTTCAAGGGAGATGCTAAATGCATTTCGTTGTCTCTGTACTGTACACTGACAATGACAATTAAAATTGAATCTGAATCTGAATCTGTTAACTCATTCTCTCTTCACAGATGCTGCCTGACTTGTATATCTAGCATTTTCTGGTGTTTCATTTTTCATTTCCAGTATTTACAAATCTTTTGATTTTCAGTGATTAATTAATAACCACTCATGGCTACATCATTCAGTAGCCTTTTCATTCACTGTCAAACCTCAAACTAGAGGCTGCTAGAACTAATCTGGGCGCTGAAGATTTGAAATGATCACAATGATTGGTGGTGTTGGCTCAAAGGGCCGAATGGCCTTCTCTTGCACCTTTTTTCTAAGTTTCTAAATGTTGAAAGTATGCTCGAGGATTATGTGCCGAAAGTAAATTGATCATGTAACGTTAAGGAAAAAAAATTGTTTCTCTCTGCACATTTAGTGCTTGGTCTGCTGAATGTTTCCCGATCAATTCTACATAACTGGGACAATGGAATTTTCCCAATTTCCATTTGTATGTAGGTTTTGGCTGCTGTTCTATACTTGTGCCCCTCTGCTTCCGTTTTTTACAATTACATTTATCTTCAACTTTTTACTTTTTTTTGAAAACCCTAAAAAAACACTTCATTTTCACGCATTCAAAAAGGAGAAAGTAAAGGTTTCAGGGAAAATACATCTCCACCAAATAAAAGATAACAGTTAGAACACAGGATCCTTCCTGGATATCAAGAAATGTGCAAAATAGCATAAGACAAAAAAAGTGAAACACGGCAGATACCAAAAGTTTAATATTGTTAAAATCCTAGATGTACATGGAAAGCATTAGATGAGATTGGTAAGGCGAAATGCACAGTAGTATATGAAATGTCAAACGTGTTTTATAAATGAAAGCCAAGTGAATAACAAAGAAGAGTATGTATAAAATAACCCGAAAGAAGAGACAAAGATAAAACAATTCAAAACAAATAATTTACATTGTTCTTCTCAGAGGAGAATGATGCAAACATTTTGTTAAAGTGTGAAATGTTAAGAAGAAAAATTAAACCAGATAAAGCAGTAGGGGCAGAGAAACAAGGGAGAAAACGGCATTTACCTTTTCTACATTTAAACTGCTGTATAAAGAGAAATTATTATAGAATGTAAGCATGCATTGGACAATTCAGTATTTAACGCCAACTATATTAAATTTACAGCTCCGTCTGGATTATGAAGGAAACTCACTCATTCAATGGATGGTTCCAAAACCCTGTACAGTCAGCTCTCTAACGTAAGATTAAATTTAACATGCTGGTGAAAGAAGTTTTGAACATGGAAAAGAAGCACCATCTGTTGTAAATATCTTAGCCCAGAAATTAATTGAGTTGATGCTATTCTTTGGTGTTATGCAGTTGCAATTAAGTTACATTTTTTGCCCTGAAGTGAAAAACACCCATGACTATTTCTGGGTTGTAGTGGCATTGGTATTGATATTGGTGTATTATTGTTTAAGGTGCTGAGATGCAGTGAAAAAATGTATTTCCTTGCTATCCAGTCAAATCGTGCCATTCACGAGTTCAATCAAGCCATTCAGAAGTGCACCGAAAAAAATAACCACAGGACAGAATATAGTGTTATGGCAACAAAGTAGAAAGAATGTGCAATGGTCAAAATGAGGTAAGTTGAGATCAGGACTACATCCCTGGCTTATAAGAAGACTTTTCAGTAATCTGATAACAGTGGGGAAGACGCTGTACTTGAATCTGGTGGCATATGCTCTCAAGCTTTTGTATCTTCTGCTTGATGGATGAGGAGAGAAGGGGCAATGGTGACGGCATAAATGTCCTTTGATTACATTGGCTCCTTTCCCGAAGATGATGTGTACATGGAGTGTGATGGTCAACCCTTTAATAAGACTCAAGGAACTATAAGATTAACCATCAGAGGTGAGTTTTACTTGCACAAGGGGAGTAGTGTCTCAGTCAAAGGCTGTGATCACAACTCCAAAGTTAAGTCCGTACAGCAGTCAATACAGTCAATTTGCAGAATGATCTGCGTTGGAATGGTCAGACTCATCATGCAACAGTTAAAGCAACAGGTGTCCTAAACCTTCTGAGGCGCAACTTTCATCATTGTTCAACTTCTGTCAAGGAGAAGCTATACTTCACCCTCATTAAGAGGCTTTCTCACGGGGCGACTTGACGCAAGAGGTAACCAGAGTTGAACATCGTGGGAACCTCGTAGGATAACCGTACGGCATTCGTGGACCACCGTGGCGCTAACGGCAGGTACTCGTGTAACTTGTTGACTCGGGAGAAAATTCAAGCAAGCTTGAATTTCTCCAAGAGTGACTTGTATACTTGTGGTTGAACATTGAAACATTATATGGACGTAGTGGCCAGTGCGATATCCGTAATAACTCTTGCGTTTACCGTGGGAACTCCTGCGAACGGTGAACCCAGAAGCTGGACAGAGGGGACAGAAGGTGAATAAAAAAGGTGGTCTCAATATCGCCAATGGAACATGTGTCCATCGAGGACGTCCCACCTCATTGCCATTGTTGGATAATCTTTTTCACTGGAACACTTGCAGAGATGGCTTCCAGAAAAAATCAAAGAAAGGGGGTAAAGCATGTCAGAAAGGTTTCTGCCATGCAGGAGAATGAGGAGGAGACGCAGCAAAAGAGACAGGTGGAGAGGCAACAGGAGATGCCACATATAACACTGCCTGTGGGCTCCTTGGAGCAGGGAGAGGGTGAGCAAGGTGGATTTCAGATTGCCTCCCCAGTAGCCGTTGTAGGAATAGTCTCAACAGACGCATATATAAAGGGAAGATGGCAGAAGGTAAGGCCATATAACTTCACCAGGGAACAAGAGGGAGAACTTGTAGAATGGTACCAATTCAATAACATTCTTTACAATAAATCCAGAGAGGATTACATAAATAGGGAGAAAAAACGGAACCTGCTGGAGACGAAGGCTGCGGAGTATCCCGGGTGCTCATATGAGTATATATAACGATATATTAGTACATCAACAGGAAAACCATTTAATGTTATCCATGATTTAAAAACATACATTGCTATTGATGTAAAAGTGCTGTTTTTGCAGTTAACTTAAACTTCTCTTATTTGTGCCACGTGATGATTTAACAACACTTCACAGTTCACAATGTTCATTCAAGATTTAACGGGAAAGCTCGGGAGACGAACAAGTCACTCGCACAAATAACAAAAATGCCGAGTACCCATGGGAACTCTTTATCTACCCCCCGTTATATCGTGTGATATCGTGCTAGACCACGACCACTTCACTCTGGTTACATCTTGCATCAAGTCGCCCCGTGAGAAAGCCCCATTAGACTTCATTTGGACTACGCAGTTGCAGCATGGGACCCATACACAAATAAAAACATTTCTTCCATCGAACGTGTCCAAAGACAGGCAGCTCGATTTGTTACTAACAACTATGAGAGAGAAGCGAGTGTCACCAAACTTCTGAATTCTCTGGGGTGGAACCCTCTCCAAGAGACAGACGTGAAGCTCATCCATTTGACCTGTTTTTACAAAATGTTAAATGGTCAGCTCGACATAGATTACAAGACCTACACCAAACCAAATTAGGAGCAGACGAAGGCATTCGATGCAATTTGTGATCCCAGCTACAAAGACAGATGTGTACAGCAATTTGTTCTTCCCCGCACAATTAAAGCATGGAATAATCTCCACCCTGCTATGGTTACCCAAACAGATGCAACTAAATTTAAAGTAGGTCTTTCTTCCCAATAACCCTTTCTGGCTTAAGCCCTCCCTTCACCACCTCCAGTTTAAATTCCATTTGGAATATTTTGGAGGACCAAGAAACCAAGAACCAAGAACCAAGAAGCAGGACATTTATACACCAAAACGTTTACAACTGAGGAAGTATAGATGTGAGATAGATTGACATGTTAGTTACAGGAATTGTGCTATATTCTTACATTGTACAAAAGTCACGACTTCTCGGTTCCGCATGCATCAGGGTACAATACAATACAATACAATACAATACAATATTTATTGTCATTTGAGCATCAGTGAGGCTCAAACGAAATTCCGTTTCCACAGCCATACAAACAAAGACAATTTCCTACAGACATACACACAATTTAATTCACACAAACATCCATCACAGTGAACCCACTGTGATGGAAGGCAAAGTCTTTTCTCTCCCCTGTTCTCCATGTCTCTCCCAATGTCCAAGCCCCAGGCGGGCGATGATAAGTCCCACGGACATTTTAGGCCATGCCGGGCGATTTACGGCCCCGCTCCCGGTCTAAAAGTCACAGTGTTGGAGCCCCCGGTGGGCGCTGTAATGTCCCACGGCCATGAAGCCGTGCCGGGCGATGTACGACCCCACTCCGGGTCGTTCCAACCTCGCGACACGGGCTGGAGAAGTCGCGTTGCGGGAGCTCCGGGATGCGGTCTCCTCAACCAGACCCGCGAGCTCCCGATACCCCGACAGTCCACCGGACCTGCGGCTGCGTTGCTGGAGCCTCCGAGCCCCAGGAGTCGAGTCGCAGCAGCGAGTCACCGCCGCTCCCCACGCTCCGAGGCTGGCCAGCTCCACGATGGCGAGTAGTCCGCATCTCCGCAGTCTCCCGAGCCCCCGGGTCGTTCAGGTTGGAGGCCGCTCCACGGTGCTAGGCCCCAACGACAAGGGAGACACGACAGGGAAAAGGTCGGGTCTCCCGGACAGGGAAGAGATTTTAAACGGTTTCCCCCTTCACCCCCCCCCCCCCGCCCCCGCCCCCCCCCCCCCCCCCCCCCCCCCCCCCCCCCCCCCCCCCCCCCCCGCCCCCCCCACATATACACATTTAAAACCAGTATTAAAAAACACCAACACTACATTTAATTAGACACAGAATAAAAATAAAACACAGAGAGGCTGTAGGGGCCGCTGCAACGGGTGAGTCGCGCCGCCGTACAAAGGTAAGCATACTTAATATGTTAATAATTTCACACTGGATCGCGACTTTTCGGGTCTTGGCTTGTTGGGGTACACAGATAAGGAAATAAATGTGTTTAATAGCAGATAACCAGCGGTGGCTTTTGAGTGTCGCATGTGTCAAGGTACGGACAATGAGTATGTTATCAACAGATAGCATCCTTTGGGCTCCGCATGCAACGGAGTATAAAGGTAACGTCAATTACCAATCTGCGCAAACCGGGATATAGAGGAAATAACAGTATGACAGGTTGGTACCACCCTTTAAATGTGTTTTAGGGAATAGGCAGCTGATAGGCAAGTATCCTTGGAACCGTCTAATGGCTGGCCTCCTGTCGGGGTGGGTGTGGGTCTGTATTAGGTGACATACCATTCTGCCATCTCGGGCACATTAAAACGAACCGATCTTTGTGGGATCCCACCCTCACTGTGATTGGGAACATGTGCACAAACCCAGTATGCAGATTTGTTAGTAGTCTTGGCATAAACATGCGTCATGTATAAAAAGGTATTATGGTTTAGTTCGTGAGCGACATGTGTCCATACATTGGCAAGAGTCCATAAAATCAACAGTCTTGGAGACAAGGTTTCCTCCATGCCGTTATGTTACCGCTGTGGCATGGCCTTTTTGCAGTGTGGCGCATGAACCCAAGTAGCACGTTCTTTGACTGTGACCGCTGTATTCATAGTCAATCTCTGGGTCAATCTGCTGGGTCAATCTATGCCTCTTTCACCAGATAATGAAAGCTGGATATGCATCTGGTTAGAACAATTCAGTAGGCGAGCATATCCTCATTCCACTGGTGAATGTCTGTTTGTTTCACTGTAGAAGGTGCAGAAAAGGGAAACCCAACAAAACCTCATGAGGAGGCAGACCGGTCATTTTAAAACTAAGGGCAGGGTATCTACCCATTTCAGACCATTTTCTGCACATACTTGTGCAAGTTTGTTCTTGAGCGTTCCATTATATCGTTCGACAAGTCCTGCAGACTGTATGGTAGCGTTGGAAGCGTTGGTCGATCTGGAGTCCTTTGCACATTTCCTTAATGATTGTTCATGGAAAATGTGAATCATTGTCATTGCAGAGCAGGAGAGGGATTCCAAATTGGGGGATGACTTCCTTCAGTAGAAATTTAGCGACTGAAGTAGTGTCATTTTTCCTGCAGGGAAACGCCTCTACCCATTGAGAGACTCCATCAATGATGACAAATACATACTTACATCGCATGCAGGGGGTTTACTCAATGAAATCCATCTAAAGGTGCATACAATGGCCGCAGGGATTCGAATGGGAGGAGGGCTAAACTATTTCAGACTTGCCGGTTAATGCTTTGGCAGATGAAGCACTGCTGGCAAATTCGCTTGGAGATTGACAAACTTCTGGAGAAGCACCAGCAACTCCCACATCCAACTAACGATTAAGCAGGCTTCAGAACATGGTCCCATCTTAAAAGAGTAGTTCAGTTAAAGTTGTACACTGTCTCAGAGTTTACCCTGAATGTATATATTCCATGCTCTTACACAATTATATATGGCATTATTTAATTTTGAAACCATAAAAAATACCATTTTAAAATCTGAAACAGGACCGTAGACGGGTAAGCAAGAGATGCTGTCTCACGCATGTATATTTCTACGAATACAGTTTGATATACATATCAATTGACCCTCACCACAAATTAACTATTTATTCTCTCAGCCATCCACGTAGGGGACTTCGCTACCCAAAGTATTTGGTTCGCGACATAGGGCAATTGTCTTAAATTGGTCAATGTTTTTTTTTCCAGATCCGTATTGGTAATTCCCCAACAAATTAAAGATGATTCTTGTTCTCTCTCAAACATGACATCAATAAAATGTTCCGAAACTAACAATCTGAATTATGTTGCTTCTTAATATTTGGTCAATCAATTACCCAATTCATAAAAGGAAACAAAAAGCATCTCACTGCTTCTTATAGTCACATCTTCAAGACTAACTTTAATCTTAGTGAGTCCTAACTATATACTGATACTCTTTGTTCACTTTCAAATATATGTTGAGGTAAAATCATGCTGTAAACACATGCAATGGTTGTTTTATTTTGTTGTTGTTGGTTTGTTGGCCTCGGAGAAAGAGTTGGCAGATCAAACCAAGAACGACCCATCCCCTCAAGCCATATATAAACAGATCAAGGACAACATTTCTCCTAAACTGCACACCGACAAATGACTTGTCAACATTCCCCCAAATGCCAATTTCTTTCCAAAATGGTGGAATCTCATATTTGGAATACAGACATTCCAATTTCTAACACTTAAATCAGGATTCCACATGGCCAGTGTGGAATCACGGTCTCCCTTTGAAATCAGTTCAAAATAAATAGGAAGAAAACAAACTTAAAACACAGATAAGATGAGAGAAACTGCACATTTGCATCTCTCTTTTGTTAAAACGTTTGTAAGTAAGAGAAAACAAAGAATCAAGAGTTAAATCTCACATAGTTTCTAACACGTATCCAAAGAACAAAGGAAAATATCTGTGTATGGCTCCAATCCCACACAACTTGCACAATTTCTTAAAGAGACACTATCTCTTAAAATACGAGAGACAACAAATATATTTCATACAGAGGAACAAAAGCATTCAATTACATCCTATTTTATCTGGGCGATAGGATTAATTCAACATTCTCCCAGAATTGTCCCATTAAAAAGTAACATTCTTTGAACTCACTCACTTCATACAGGTTTTTTAAAACTTCCTTACATACAAATCAAAATTGACTCACAAGTTGCCACACGTCATGCAATGTGCTGAATATCTCAGATATTCACACACTTAAAACAATACCAAAACAGTCATAAATACCTCAAGGAAATCATTCATACTCATAAGACTTACATGCACCAAAAGGCACGTTCATACTTTGCTCATACATGCAACACATACTGAAGAAGTGTCGCTAGCAGAAACATGTATACACTTAAGACACTTAAGCAGTAAACAATTTTAAACAAGACTCTAAACAGTGAACAATTTCAAACAAGACTAAACAGTAAACAATTTTAAACAGTAAGTTTAAACTTTAATAGATCAGGTTCCGTTGTTTACTACCATGAACTGAGATTTTATCAACTTATCACTTTAAACCTAATTTTCCCGAATCTTGACTAAATCTTAACATCACTTTAAACCTTATCAACTTATCACTTTAAACTTAATTTTCCCGAATCTTGACTAAATATTAACCTCACTTTAACCTTATCAACATAACTTTAAATCTTATCAACATCACTTTTAACCTAATTTTCCCAAATATTGACTAAATCTTAGCATCACTTTAAACCTTATCAACATAACTAAATATTATACATTTTTCACTTTAAACCTAATTGTCCCAAATCTCGACCAAACCTTAGAACTTAGATTATACCCTAAGACTATTGACTAATTAGCTTAAACTTATACTCTAAGATTTGAGCCCATTCTCAAAAGGAATTCTCAGTTTATGTTTGTCGCTACTCTAAACAGGCCTTGTATGACTGATCAATTTAAACTTAGACTCTTTAGTGGATACCCTTTATACAGCAAACACGTCCCAGACATGCCTTGTGCATCCCTCATGCACTAGACATCCTTGATATCAAACCTGCATGTTCAGTTACCTTGGAATTCTGATGTGTTAATGTTCAGGGTCCATTTTTGCCGATCACAGTCACTTTAGCACTTTTCTGCAAAGAGGATTGTCAGTGAAAAGAAGGTCGGAAGCTGATACGTCCGTCCTTGAGTCAGATTCACTGTGCAAGGGTTGGGACAATAGACAATAGGTGCAGGAGTGGGTCATTTGGCCCTTCAAGCCAGCACCGCCATTCAAGTATACAAGCCCAGCCGCTCCATTCTATCAACATATGACAGACCCTCCATCCCGGGAATTAACCTGGTGACCCCCAAATAGTAGCCCGGATGTAGGGTGTAAGTTGCAGCAGGAGTTAAAACTGGCATGTAACAAAGGTAAAGCCACTGTGGTGATGGAAGATTTCAATATGCAGGTAGACTGGGAAAATCAGGTTGGTTCAGGACCCCAAGAAAGAGAGTTTGTAGAGTGCCTCCGAGATGGATTCTTAGAGCAGCTTGTAATGGAGCCGACCAAAGAAAAGACAATTCTGGATTTAGTGTTGTCCAATGAACCAAATTTGATAAGAGAACTAGAGGTAAAGGAACCGCTTGGAGGTAGTGATCATAATATGATTAGTTTTAATCTGCAATTTGAGAAGGATAAGGTTAAATCGGAAGTGGCAGTGATGCAGCTGAATAACGTGGATTATGAAGGCATGAGAGAGGAGCTGGCCAAGGTAGACTGGAAAGGGATACTAGCAGGAATGATGGTGGAACAGCAATGGCAGGAATTTCTGGGCACAATCCGGAAGACACAGGATCATTTCATTCCGAAAAGGAAGAAAGAGTCTAAGGGGAGTAGGAGGCAACCATGGCTGACAAGAGGAATTAGGGATAGAATAAAACTAAAAGAAAATATGTATAACACAGCAAAGAGTAGCCGGAAGCCAGAGGATTGGGAAACTTTGATAGGACAACAGAAGGAAACAAAATGGGCAATATGCGCTGAAAAGAAGGGAAGCTGGCCAGGAATATACAGAAGGACAGTAAAAGCTTCTTTAAATATGTTAAGGGAAAAAGAGCAAAGTCAAATGTGGGTCCCTTGAAGGCAGACATGGGTGAAATTCTTATAGGGAACAAGGAAATGGCAGAAGATCTGAACATCCGGTCACGCTGTAATGGCTGCCTCCGCCTTCAGTCCGGTATCTTTTTTATTTTTTGTTGTGTTTGAAGTGTGTTTTTTTTTTGTGGGGGGAAGAGGGTTTGGTAAAGGGGAAACCGTCCTTCAGTCGCTTCCTGGAGAGGATGAGACTATTATTCGAGTCGCGTCCTCGCCTCTCCCCCCCCCCCCCCCCCCCCCCACTCCCCCCTGGGCCTACCTACTGGATTGGCGCGGCCTTTCCTGCCGGGACCAACCAGAGCTCCAGCAGAGGCGGCGCAGCGCTGGATACATCGCGGAGCGTGCAATGCCTCACCTGAGATCGCCGTTTGGAGCTCCGGAGTGTTGGGCCTGCTGCATCGACATAGCGGAGTCCTGCGTCCCTTTGTCGGGGGTCGCCAGCGTGAATCTCCACCCAGATTGACCTATGGACTTCAGGAGCTGCGGACTCCGGTGGGAGGTGGTCGATTTGGAGGTCCGGGCCGCTGAGGATGTTCTCCCGTTCGACTTCGGGGTTCCATCATTACCGGCGAGAGGGCCTTAATATCAGGCCGCCCGCAGCGGCGACTACGGGCTACTCGGGAGGCCCCGAACACGGGTGAACATCTGGGAAGATCGACGAGGAGGCTGACTGGACTTTGGTTCCTTCCCTCACAGTGGGGAACGTTGGTGCCGCTGTGGGGATGTTGTGTCGTTTTGTGTTTTGTGCTTTTTTTAATTGTATGACTGTAAGGAAAATGGCATTTCATTGTCTCTTAATTGAGACAATGACAATAAATTGAATCCAATCCAAATCCAATCCAATTTGCACAGGTACTTCGGATCTGTCTTCACTAAGGAAGACACAAACAATCTCCCAGAAGTACTAGAGGACAGAGGATCTAACGGGGTCGAGGAACTGAAAGAAATTTTCATTAGGTGAGAAATAGTATTGGGTAGGTTAATGGGACTGAAGGATGATAAATCCCCGGGGCCTGATGGACTGCATCCTACGGTCCTCAGGGAGGTGGCTCTAGAAATAGTGGATGCATTGGTGATCATTTTCTAATTTAAATAGATTCAGGATCAGTTCCTGTGGATTGGAGGATAGCTAATGTTATCCCACTTTTCAAGAAAGGAGCGAGAGAGAGAACGGCGAATTACAGACCAGTTAACCTGACTTCGGTGGTGGGAAAGATGCTGGAGTCAATTATTAAAGAGGCAATAATGGGACATTTGGATAGCAGTAAAAGGATTTGTCCAAGTCAGCATGGATTTATGAAAGGAAAATCATGCTTGACTAATCTTCTGGAATTTTTTGAGGATGTGACAAGTAGAATGGATGAAGGAGAGCCAGTGGACGTAGTGTATCTAGACTTTCAGAAAGCCTTTGATAAGGTCCCGCACGGGAGACTGGTGACTAAAATTAGAGCACATGGTATTGGGGATAGGGTGTGGACGTGGATAGAAAATTGGTTGGCAGACAGGAAGCAAAGAGTGGGAGTAAACGGGTCCTTTTCAGAATGGCAGGCAATGGTGAATGGAGTGCCGCAAGGCTCGGTGTTGGGGCCGCAACTGTTTACCATATGTATTAATGATTTGGAAAGGGAATTAGGAGCAACACTAGCAAGTTTGCGGATGACACAAAGCTGGGTGGCAGTGTGAACTGTGAAGAGGATTTTAGGAAGTTGCAGGGTGACCTGGACAGTTTGAGTGAGTGGGCAGATGCGTGGCAGATGCAGTATAATATAGATAAATGTGAGGTTATCCACTTTGGTGGCAAAAACAAGGGGGCAGATTATTATCTCAATGGGGTTAGGTTAGGTAAGGAGGAGATACAGCAAGACCTGTGTGTCCTTGTACACCGGTCACTGAAAGTTGGTGTGCAGGTACGGCAGGCAGTGAAGAAAGCTAATGGAATGTTGTCCTTCATAACAAGAGGATTTCAGTAGAGAGGTTCTTCTGCAGTTGTATAGGGCTCTGGTAAGACCACATCTGGAGTATTGTATACAGTTTTGGTCTCCTAATTTGAGGAAGGACATCCTTGTGATTGAGGCAGTGCAGCGTAGGTTCATAAAATTGATCCCTGGGATGGCGGGACTGTAATACGAGGAAAGATTCAAAAGACTGGGCTTGTAGTCACTGGAGTTTAGAAGGATGAGGGGGTATCTTATGGAAACATATAAAATTATAAAAGGACTGGACAAGCAAGATGCAGGAAAAACTTTCCCAATGTTGGGCAAGTCCAGAACCAGGGGCCACTGTCTTAGATTAAAAACGTTTTCACCCAGAGAGTTGTGAATTTGTGGAATTCCCTGTCACAGAGGGCAGTGGGAGCCAAATTACTGGATGGTTTTAAGAGAGAGATAGAGCTCTAGGTGCTAGTGGAATCAAGGAATATGGGGAGAACGCAGGGATGGGTTATTGATTGGCAACGATCAACCATGATCGCAATGAATGACGGTGGTGGCTCAAAGGACCGAATGGCCTCCTCCTGCACCTATTTTTTATGTTTCTAACCTACGCTGCAGTCCCTCAATAGCAAGAATGTCCTTCCTCAAATTGGGTGACCAAAACTGCACACAATACTCCAGGTGTTGTCTCACTAGGGCCCTATATAACTGCAGAAGGACCTCTTTGCTTCTATACTCAACTCCTTTTTTTATGAAGGCCAACATGTCATTTGCTTTCTTCACTGCGTGCTGTACCTGCATGCTTACTTTTATTGACTGATGAACAAGGATCCCCAGATCCCATTGTAGTTCCCCTTTTCCCAATTTGACTCCATTTAGATTATAATCTGGCTTCCTGTTTTTGCCACCAAAGTGGCTAACCTCATACTTATCCACATTAAACTGCATCTGCCATACATCTGCCATGCATCTGCCCACTCACCCAACCTGTCTAAGTCACCCTGCATCCTCATAGCATCTTCTTGAAAATTCACACTGCCACCCAGCTTTGCGTCATCTGCAAATTTGCTCATGTTACTTTTAATCCCTTCATCAAAATCATTACTGTATATTGTAAATAGCTGTGGTCCCGGCACCGAGCCTTGCGGTACCCCACTAGTCACTGCCTGCCATTCTGAAAGGACCCGTTAATCCCTACTCTTTGTTTCCTGTCTGCCAACCAATCTTCTATCCTTGTCAGCACCCTACTCGCAATACCACGTGCTCTAATTTTGCCACCTAATCTCCTATGTGGGACCTTATCAAATGCTTTCTGAAAGTCCAGGTACAGTACATCTACTGGTTCTCCCTTGTCCATTTGCATGATTTCTCCTTCGTAAATCCATGCTGATTCAGACCGATCCTGCTACTGCTATCCAAATGTGCCGCTATTTCATCCTTTATAATTGACTCCAGCATCTTCCCCACCATCGATGTCAGGCTAACTGGTCTATAATTCCCTGTTTTCTCTCTCCCACCTTTGTTAAAAAGTGGGATAACATTAGCTACCCTCCAATCCACAGGAACTGATCTTGAATCTATAAAACATTGGAAAATGATCACCAATTTATATAGCCACTTCCTTAAGTACCCTGGGATGCAGACCATCAGGCCCTGGGGATTTATCTGCCTTCAGTCTCATCAGTCTACCCAACACCATTTCCTGTCTAATGCAAATTTCCTTCAGTTCCTCTGTCACCCGAGATCCTCTGGCCACTAGTACACCAGGGAGATTGTTTGTGGCCCCCTTAGTGAATACGAATCCAAAGTACCTGTTCAACTCGTCTGCCATTTCCTTGTTCCCCATAATAAATTCACCTTTTTCAGTCTTCAAGGGTCCAACTTTGGTCTTTCTTTTCCCACTTCACATAGCTAAAGAAGCTTGTACTATCCTCCCTTATATTGTTGGCTAGTTTACCTTCGTACCTCATCTTTTCTCCACGTATTGCATTTCTAGTTATCTTCTGTTGCACTTTAAAAGTTGCCCAATCCTCTGGCTTCCCGTTCATCTTTACTATGTTATATTTCTTCTATATTTTTTTACTGTCCCTGATTTCCCTTGTCAGCCACGGTCGCCCCTTACTCCTCTTGGAATCTTTCTTCCTCTTTGGAATAAACTGATCCTGCACCTTCCGTATTGTTCCCAGAAATGGAAGGAACAGCAGGGTCGTTACAGTTTGGCACGAATACCATCGCAGGAGCTGCCAGAGCCAGGTTGTAGACAACGACGAACTGCCTTAGGCGCTCCTACTCCGGATTTCTCTTGAGGTTTACTCCTGGAGCCTTTTCCATGACTGGATATGGCCACAAGGCAGTGGAGGTTTTAAATCAGAGTTTCCCCCCCCCCGCTGTGCTGGCTCGAAGGGCCGAATGGCCTCTTCCTGCGCCTATTTTCTATGTTTCTTAGAAGGACTGCCTTCCCATGCTGACGAGCCCCATCTGCCCAAGCCTCATGGGGGCGGATGCGTCTGCCTTCCCGTGCAGGTCTATAGTATATAGACATTTTGTGTATTTTTTAAGCCGAGTTCTTTAGTTTATTGTCATGTGTACCAAGGTACAGTACACAGCTTTTGTTGTGTGCTATCCAGTCAGTGGAAAGACAATACATGATTACAATTGAGCCATTTACAGTGTTATTGTACATGATAAGGGAATGACGTTTAGTTCAAGTGAAAGCCAGCAAAATCCGATCAAGGGTAGTCCGAGGGTTGCCAGTTAGGTAGATAGCAGTTCAGGACTGTTCTCTGGATGTGATAAGATGATTCAGTTGCCAGATAACAGCTGGGAAGAAACTGTCCCTGAATCTGGAGGCAGCATGTATGGAGTGAAGGAATAGGTGACGTTTCGGGTCGAGACCCTTCTTCAGACTGATGTGTGGGGGGTGGGGATGGGAAGAAGCTTCAAAAAATGGTAAATTCTTGAATGACCAAGTCAATCACCCGATCTGAACCCGATTAACCCGACTTACATGCTGAAGAGAAAACTGAACTGGACTAGCCCCCAAAACAAGAATAAGCTCAGAATGGCTGCAATACAGGCCTGGCAGAGCATCTCCAGAGACAACACCCAGCAACTGGTGATTTCCATGAATCGCAGACTTCAAGCAGTCATTGCATGCAAAGGATACGCAACAAAATACTAAACATGGCTACTTTCATTTACATGACATTGTTGTGTCCCAAACATTATGGTGCCCTGATATTGGGGGACTATAAATATAAACACTGCTGTAATTTCTACATGGTGAAACCAAAATGTGTAAAAATGGCCTTTATTAAAATCTGACAATGTGCACTTTAACCAGATGTGATTTTTTCTATTACAAATCTCAAATTGTAGAGTACAGAGGCAAATAAATAAATGATGGGTCTTTGTCCCAAACATTATGAGGGCACTGTAAATGTAGTCAATGGAAGGGAGGTTGTTTGTGCGACGGTCTGGGCTGCATCCCCGATTCACTGCAATTTCTTTCGGTCTTGGATGGAACTGTTCCCAAACCAAGCTGTGATGCACCCTAATAAAATGTTTTCTATGATGCACCTGTAGAAGTTGGTGAGAGAGGGTATATGCCGAACTTCCTAAGTCTTCTAAGAATTTACAGGCACTGGTGTGCTTTCTTGGTCGTTGCTTCAATATGAGTGGTCCAAGAGAAGTTGTTAATGATATTGATTCCTAGGAATTTGAAGTTTTCAACCATCTCCACTTCGGCACCGTCATTGCAAACTGGAGTATGTGTACCGCTCTGCTTCTTGAAATCCATCACTTTCTCCTTTGTCTTGCTGGCATTGAGAGAAAGGTGACACGTTGGGTTCTGTATCTCCTTCCTACCCTCTGTCTCATCTTTTTTTGATATCTGGCTCACAATGGTGGTGTTGTCTGTGAATTTGAAAATTTAATAGTAAGATTAAACGAGTACTTACCAGTATGAAGTTTGATCTGTATTTTATGAGGAGTTATGGTGAGGTATTACGTGAAGATCCCAGCCCAGTGCGCATGTGCGGCATACTTCGAAGCAGCGGTGTGAAATCACAGGATAGACACAATATTTGAAGTAAGATAGTAAAGATCATGAGACATCAGTTTATTAGTTTGATCTATATATTGAGGGTGGGAGCGGCGGGCACGTAATACCTCACCGTAACTCCTCATAAAATACAGATCAAACTTCATACTGGTAAGTACTCGTTTAATCTTACTATTTTACTTCGGAGTCACGTGAGTGATTCCGTGAAGACTTCAAAGGTCTGTGATTTCAAACCGTGTAACAGTTTTTATTTCACTCACTGCCGAAGTTTTTGAGGGAGGAAGTGTTATCGTAATCAACCAGTGGATCTGCTTTCACAAGAAACAGAAAGGTATTTGTTTAACAATAACAACATAAAGAGCTCCCCTGAGCTTAAATTAATATTGCAGTTTGTAATATTCTTTCTGCAATTAAATCAGGTTTATCAACGGTTTATAATAAAAAATGTTCTGAACGTCGTTCCCTTGATCATTCTGCCGTATTGAGAATGTGGTCAAACGGGATGTCCATTCGTTCAGCCGCTGATATCAATGCTGCCCTAGTGGAATGGGATTAAAATGTATTATTATCTATTCCGGCAGCTTTCAGTACCTGTTTGAGCCACCTTGGAGTGGTTTGGCTCGTACCCCGTCTTGGGGTTTCTGTGGTTGACCCATAGGCTTTCCTCTCCCTCTAAGATTGTGGGTTGTGTCTATATATTGTAGTAGATGGGTCACCACACTCAACCTGGACTCTGGTGGGTAGGCCCGGAATCCCACCAGTGAATAGGGCGTTCCTGGTCTATATAGCCATATAACGATTACAGCACGGAAAACACAGGCGATCTCGACCCTACTAGTCCGTGCCGAACTCATAATCTCGCCTAGTCCCATATACCTGCGAGTTAGATTTTTACCAGACCTAGAATATGAACGTGATGCGTCTGGGGTAATCACCATGTTATCCAGTCTAGTTTTATGGAGTGACTGGACTCTGTGAGCGTGTACGAGAGCCATAAGCATGAGCGTTTTTAACATAGATTGAGCAAGCTGAGGGATCTGGCTGGTGCCATTCTCTGAGATATGTCAATATCACACCAATATCCCATACATGGGTATACCTGGGTTTTTGGGGCTTATTATTATAGTTGCCCTTGATAAGTTTACCTTCAGTGGATGGGATCCCATGCTCTGCTGTCATGCTGTTTTAGATAAGCAGATAAGGCGCTCCATGCTGTGTTTACGGCACTGTAACTCACCTTTTAGTCATGGTGTAGATGTTCTAGGAACTCCAATACGTCAGTGGTTGAATAGTTTGTTGTCCCTGCGTCGTGGCAGTATTTTACCCATGTTAGCTTTTGGTGACTGTTCGCAGGGATGCCGACATGGTGGTAATGGTTCCTTTGGATAATCCCAGTCCCTGGTAAGGTCTATTCAAAACCTGCACCCAGGAGTTTGATGTTTTTCTGGCATAGGTGGCTTGTGCCTGATATTGGGTTGAGTCAGCAACCATGGTCCACTAGGGAAATCCATAGGTGACTCGCCCACCGTGTCGTGATGAACTGGGAACCATGGCTGTGTAGGCCGGTCGGGCACGTTCAATATCTCGGAGACAGATCCCATCTGTATTGCGAAGTGCCCGTCTGATGAGGCAGAAGGGAGGAAGGCAAAGCAGAAATTCCCCCTTCCAGCGTGTAGGCATCTATCGCTGCTGCCTCTAATCTGGTTCCTAAGTCACATACATAGGTTACTGGTGATTCCGTCTTGTGCAACCAAATTGATATCTGGCTTTCAAACTGCTTAATACCTTTAGCAGATATCTTGGGTTTGACATCTATTCAATGTTATCATAAATTTTACCCCGTGACATGGTGTCTCCCACTGTGTTCTAGCTTCCTAGGACATAGGCAGCTGATAGTTAAAATGTCTTTTGACACACCATTGCCAGATTTGTTTGACCAATTTGTTGCACAATAATGATTATTATGCTCCCCATATGGTTGATATAAGCCACCACCATAGTATTATCAATCCGTAACCACATAGTTGCTCCCCAGCCTAAAGTACTGGCATCGGTTTTTAATAACCAAGTTGGGATTGGTGATGATAATAGGGCTGAAAACTATGCCAAATATATGTCTGCCCACCACCGTAATTGTGATATAGCTTCAGTGGGTACATTCATGATTTGATTATAGTGACCCAAGTACCTTGGCAAAGTAACAGTCATATGGACGGAATTATTATTGAAACCCAGATAATCCATGGTAGTTAACGCTTCAATTCTGGTTTATCTGGGCGTGGGATAAACCTCAGAGCTTTAGGGAGCTGTTTCGTAGCTAGAACTGCTGCCACAGCTAATTCCTTTGTTTCCCCTAATATGAGGATATCATCCAATATATGCCATGATTATGCTTGTTTCTAAATATTTTCATGGCCATTTTTGTAATATTTATAATAGTTTAGGCCTGAGGTTAGACCATAGGGAATGCTCTATGCTCCCATAGTTGCCCTAACCGGGATATCCATTATCCAGGTTAAATTTTTTAGGTATCTATAATGATCCTAGTGTATGGGTATAAGATAGTTAGCATCTTCCATATCAATGCTCCCCATAGGTATCCTTTGGAGATCAGATGTCTGGCAGTGACAAAACCCGTCTCCATCTTAAAGTGTATATACTCAACAGATTATTTAGTGATATTAGATCAATGATGATGCTACATTCACCATCTTTTGTAGTTTTGGTGAATATATTCGATACAAATTCCAATGGTTCATGTTTACTCCCATGATCCGTTTAGTAATGAGCCTTTCTAGTTCAGCTTGACCTTCTCACTTCTCTTTCTTAGAGGGAGAAAATGCCCTTTGGGCGCATTGCTGAACTGGCGGTAATATGCCCAATTTGAATTTGTTTTTATCCACTAATACTGTTGAGTATATTTTGGTTATTTGTGACAGCATCCCATGCTTTATCAACAAGTGTAAATGCCCCCCCCCCCCCCCGCAGTTAGTAGAACACCCTTATTTAGTGTAAACTGGGAGGAACCAGACTACCTACCTCCATGTTTATTGTTTTTTCATGAAGGCCTAGTTTGCTGGTATGCTGGTGCTGTCGGTGGGGCGGCGCATTTTCCCACGGCTCCGCTCTGGACCCCTGTCTAAAAAGAACTTTGGGGGTAATGTGAAGCGGTCGCCAGGCTTTCACCAGTCCTTGTTTGATATTGCTGGTGGATGCCGAGGGGTGCTGCCAGCTGGGTGTTGGATGCGATGTCCTGCTCGTTCCATGGCCTGCCCTCATGAGGCGCACAGGTTTAGCTGCCTCTCTTCCCGCATCAGCGGTTTGCATAGCCCCGTATATTTGGGGTTGCGGGCAGGTCTTATATGCACCATTGTTCAGTCTAGTATACCAAATTTGGGAACATCTTAGGCGTCAGCACCCTGGTAGTGCAACGGGATAGTCTCATCCTGGGAGAACCACCTTGGTGATCATGGCGTCTCGCCTGCCAGGTGAGTAGGATCCGTGGAAAACGAGCAGGCGGTAACATCTTGACCCTCTGTTAGGAGCTTCAGAATTCACTGCTTTTAGCTCTTGTCTGCGAGTCTGCTGACCCAGCTGCCTGCGGATTTGCCTCTAGAAAGGCCTGCTCCTGCAGGGCTTTGTTGGGAAGATGGTCGCGTGGAGGAGCCATGTAGTGGCCCACGACACCCAGTAGCTCTTCCTGATCCTGCTCCCCTGGCATACTGCTGTTCTCGTCCGCCTGCCCAGCGTTTAAGCCAGCCCAGCCCTGGTCTCCTTAGCTAGCCTCAAAAGAGGGAGCAAAAGGGTGTGCTATAAATTGGAGGAGGCATAGCTCAAACTCCGCTGTTGCATCAATCCCTCGTCAAGGGAGATGGCTAGTGCAATAGCACTGGGGTAGGAGTGTCAGCTCCCTTGACATTCAGCCAGTGCCCCTTTTTCCATGGAGGTTTTGAACTCCATGACCTCCTCTGGCTTGGGGAGACAGACATACTTATTTTTGCTGTCTCCAACCTGTTCCAGTTTTGGAGGAAGTTGGCTCCTGTAGAACCTGTTAAATTGGTAAGATTTTTGTCTTACCTGTATGTAGAGGCTGCCTGCCGTTTTTCAGGCGGCATTGTAGCGGTTCCCGGGCGGCGATTCTCCTTGTCAGGAGTCTGCAGGGCTGCCGGTCGGGTTTTTAAATTTCCCTCCGGTCCGCTGCTGTTACCAAACAGCTGTTCAGCGGACTGGCATAGCGCAGCTCCCTGCAGCGGTCCGCAGCGTGTGCGGTCCCGTTAGCGCCTTTCCCCCTCCACTGTCGGCTCCTTCGCTGGAGTCGAACGGGGGCCGCTTCCTCTGCTGCTTTGCTCCCCCTGGAGCAAAAACCACAAGGCCCGATTAAGGTAAGTACTTACCTCACGTCCTTGGTTGCGGGAGCTGCCGACTCCCGCTGGCCGCGTTGCACAGCTGTGCGATAATGCCGCACATGCGCACTGGGCTGGGATCTTCACGGAATCACTCACGTGACTCCGAAGTAAAATTAGACTTGTACATGGCTGCACAGTCGTCGGTATACAAGAAGTAAAGAAGGGGGTTGAGGGGGCGAGCAACAGTGGGGGGCGAGCAACAGTGGGGGGTATACAAGAAGTAAAGAAGGGGGTTGAGGGGGCGAGCAACAGAAGGGGGCGAGCAACAGTGTTGAGGAAATAGATAGGTTCTTGATTAGTAATGCCCCTGTCCCACTTAGGAAACCTGAACAGAAACCTCTGGAGACTTTGTGCCCCACCCAAGGTTTCCGTGCAGTTCCCGGAGGTTTTTATCAGTCTCCCTACCTGCTTCCACTACCTGCAACCTCCGGCAACCACCTGCAACCAACGGGAACCGCACGGAAACCTTGGGTGGGGCGCAAAGTCTCCAGAGGTTTACGTTCAGGTTTCCTAAGTGGGACAGGGGCATAAGGGTGTCAAAGGTCATGAGCTTGTCAGATGCAAATGTGAGTGCTCACAATCACGATGCCAGAGACAAAGTCGTGGAAACAAGAAACTACTTTATTTACGAGTCTGCAGCCCCTGGGTGTCTCTCCAACCGAGACCAGGAAACCATCCTCTACTTATACAGCACCATTTGGCTGAATCATCCTCCCCTTCCGGCTCCTTCCAATCAGAGCACTGAGGTTCACAATCTAACCGGAAGGCCTCGTAATGCCCCGCAATGCCTAGGGTACCTCCCAGATCATACATTGCATGTGCATTTAAATGAGACATCTTGTCATGCTGGGTGTTGTCGTAATATTCATGTATCTTATTAAGCATGCGCAGTACAGAGTAGTTCAGGCCCTTTCACCTAGTTCTCATAATGTTCCTGCCGGACTGCTTATCTTCTAACTCTCAGCCTAGAGATGTCACTGCCTGTTCTCAGCTATTTCTCAGGATTTCTAGTCTAAATCAACTATCCCTATTAACCCTTTCCTCACAATCCACCCTTTTTCTTTTGCTACGCATCTTTGATTTATACTATTTCCTCCTTACAACTGGTTCTGGTTCAATAAGAATAACAGGAGTCATGCACATAAGAATGATAGGTAAAGGACCTTCTGGTTTGTCCGCCATACCTGATGGGGTGGTAACATTTATCACAGATGTCCATACATTTATTTACAGTGATTACCATCATTAGCACAAGTGCCAAGCACTGTATTTTATCTCTTATTTCAATTGCTCTTTCTCAAAGATCAGAATCAGTGGTTTCTTTCTCTGTCTAACTGTCCACTCCTCCTCAGCTGGAGGTTCCACCGGTCCCTTTATTCGCACTGCGTGTGTCCACCCTTTTACTTTTGTCCGCACTGCTGTTTCCGTGGTCAATTGTACCAAATATGGACCAGTCCAACGGGGTTGCAACTTTTCTTCCTTCCACGATTTTACAAGATCCCAGTCCCCCGCTTTCACAGAATGGATTGGAAAGTCGAGATGGGGACTCTGTGCCAGCAGCCCCTTGGTTTTAATTCTGTAATAGAACGAGATACTGCCAGTAAATAGTTCCTTAAGAAAACATCACTACCCTCTATGGCGGGTATTCCTTCTATCTTTCCCAAATAATAAAGACCTAACTTGTTCAACCTTTCTCTGTATCTTAGTTGCTGAAACCCAGTCAACATTTTAATTGATCTCCTCTGTACTCTCCATATTTTGTTGACCTTTTTCCTATAATAATGCCTACCAAAATTATACACCATACTCCACAATTGACCTCACCAATACCTTGTACAATTTAACATTACAACCCAACTTCTATACGCAATGCTCTGATTTATAAAGGCCAACACACCAAAATGTTTCTTTACCATCCTATCTACATGAGATTCCACCTTCAGGGAACTATGCACAGTTATTCCTCGATCCCTCTGTTCAACTTCATTCCTCAATTCACAATCATTTACCATGTACGTCCAAATTTGATTTGTCCTGCCAAGATGTATCACCTCACACTTATCAACATTAAACCCATCTGTTGTGGCGGCTCCTAAGGGTCGTCCCATTATACTGCCGAACCCCTCGGCACAGGAGTGGTGCAGTCCGGAGGCGGTCCTTAGCCGGAGGGTATAAAAGGCAGGGTTTGGGTGCCATCTTCCCCTGGTTTCGTCTTCCCCTGAACCGGGAGGAAATAAAGTATAGTGCTTCTCAAACTGCGGACTACTTGCCTCATTCTGAGACCCACGCACTACATTGGTGACCCCCGACGCTCCATTGGCATCATGATGGAGACAGAACAAAGCCCTACCTCCTCACACGCCAGCCCGACCCTGTCTCTGGACGCGGTCTCCGTAAAACTGCCCAGCTTCTGGACCACACGGCCGCTCATCTGGTTCCAGCAGGCGGAGGCCCAGTTCAACCTGCGGGGCATCACGGTCGATGCCACCCGCTTCTATTACCTGGTGGGAGCCCTCGACCAGGATGCGGTGGAAGAAGTATCGGACTTCCTCGCAGCCCCCCCGGACAATGACAAATACCTCGGCCTGAAACAGCTCCTGCTCCAAATTTATGGACTAAGTAGGATGGAGCGGGCAGGTAGGATCCTGCATATGGGGGGCCTGGGCGACCGGCGGCCATCTACCCTCCTAAAGGAAATGGTGGCGTTATTAGACGGGCACACGCCGTGCCTGTTGTTCGAGTACACTTACCTGCATCTGCTGCCGGCCTACATTCGATTGCAACTCACCGACGCCTCGTTTGCTGATCTTCGGGCCCTCGGGAGGCGCGCCGACGCCATGTGGATGGCGCGCCCTGATGACGTCAGCGCGCTGGGCGTCAGCAGAGACGAGGTCGCGCTGAGGTCGACGCGCCGGTCGACGCGCTGGCCCGGGATGACGTCAACGCGCTGGCCGTCGGCAGGCACGCCGGTGACGTCAACGCGCTGGCCGTCGGCAGGCACACCGATGACGTCAGCCCAGCAGCTCCCGATTTCCTCCGGTGGGGCGGGGGAGCTGTGGAAGGAGTGACAGCTCCAGCCCGACGGCCCGTTCGATTACCCCCAGCGGCAGTGAGGGGTACTGCACCTGCAGTCCAGCGCCAGCAAGCTGCAGGCACCACCAGCAGGGGCAGGCAAGCTCAAAATAGCACGAACACAAGGAGCTGGTGCTATTTCCATCAGCGCTGGGGTGCTGCAGCACGACAATGCCGCCAGCCATGCACGTTCCCGGGAAACGCCTGGGCCGGCTGCCAATAGTCCCCGCGGTGGCCGGCCAAATTCACCGCCTTTTCGCTTGGGATCGGCGCTCCGGGACCCGCTTCCTCGTGGATACAGGAGCGGAGCTCAGCGTCCTGCCCCCTTCGCTGGCCGACATTCGTTCCGGTAAGCGGGGGCCCGTCCTCACCGCGGCGAACGGCAGCCCCATCCGCACATATGGACTGCGCATGGTTCCCATCGTGCTCGGCTCCTGCCATTTTTCATGGAACTTTACCGTTGCCGACGTCTCCCAACCATTGCTCGGGGCCGATTTTCTCCGGACGCATTCCCTCATGGTGGACGTCGGGCGTCAGCGTTTGGTCAACGCCACTACAATGGAGCCGATCACATTGCGCTTGGGTCAATCGGTGGGGCGGCCACTGGCGTCCGTGGACTCCCGATACGCACGAATCTTGGCTGCGTTCCCGGACATTCTCACTCCGCAGTTTCATTCAGCAACCCCCAGCCACGGAGTTGTACATTATATCCCGACTACCGGCCCACCCCTCCATGCACGAGCACGACGACTGCCACCAGATAAACTGCGTCTGGCACGGCGGGAATTCCGCACGATGGAGGCCTTGGGGATCGTCCGCCCTTCGAGCAGCCCTTGGGCGTCCCCACTCCACATGGTCCCTAAGTCAAGCGGGGGCTGGCGACCTTGTGGGGATTACCGACGGCTGAACGCTGCAACAACAGCGGATCGATACCCCGTACCCCACATCCAGGACTTCACGGCCCATTTGGCTGGGGCCACATTTTTTTCTAAAGTGGATCTGGTGCGGGGTTATAACCAGATCCCGGTTCACCCGGATGACGTACCCAAGACGGCTATCATCACGCCATTCGGGCTTTACGAGTTTACTCGGATGCCGTTCGGCCTCAAGAACGCTGCACAGGCCTTTCAGCGCCTCATGGACGGGGTTTGTCGGGACCTCGAATTCGTGTTCGTGTACCTGGACGACATCCTGGTGGCCAGCCGCTCGCAGCAGGAACACTGCGCTCACCTTCGCCAGCTCTGTCAGCGGCTCAGCGAGCATGGTTTGGCCATCAACCTGGACAAGTGCCGTTTTGGGGTCAACGAAATTGACTTTCTCGGCCACCGCGTGACTGCGCTAGGCGCAGTTCCCCTACCTGACAGGGTTGACGCAGTCCGTCGGTTTCCCCGCCCACGCACGGTGCGCGGCCTGCAGGAATTTGTCGGCATGGTGGCATTCTACCATCGTTTCGTGCCATCCGCGGCCCACATCATGCGGCCCCTGTATCAACTTCTGGCGGGTGGGCAGCAGAAGAGCGTTGAGTGGACCCACGAGGCGGAGGCAGCTTTCGACGGCGCGAAGGAGGCCCTTGCTCGGGCCGTGCTGCTGGTGCACCCGCGGGAAGATGCCCCGACTGCTCTCACTGTGGATGCCTCGGAGTCGGCAGTTGGTGCTGTGCTGGAGCAGCTGACGGGCGGAGTTTGGCGGCCTCTGGCCTTCTTCAGTCGGCACCTCAACCGCGCGCAGACCAAGTACAGTGCGTTCGATCGTGAGCTCCTGGCTCTGTACCTGGCTGTGCGCCATTTTCGTTACTTCCTGGAGGGCCGCCCGTTCACCGCCTACACCGACCATAAGCCGCTCACTTTCGCCCTGCAGAAGGTTTCCGACCCCTGGTCCGCACGTCAGCAGCGGCAGTTGGCTTACATCTCCGAGTACACCACAGCCATCCGCTACGTCAAGGGGAAAGAGAACCGGGTGGCCGACGCATTGTCCCGCCCTGCTATAAATGCCGTGTTCGAGGTGGCGCCCGGATTGGACTATTCTGCTCTGGCGGCGGCACAGCTCACGGACGACGAGGTGCCCACCTACCGGACTGCCATCTCCGGACTCCGTCTTGAGGATGTCCCTCTCGGTCCTGGGGGTATGACAATCCTGTGCGATGTGTCGTCCGGTCAGCCGCGCCCCATCGTCCCTGCCACCTGGCGCCGGAGAGTGTTCGAGGTCATCCACGGACTGGCTCACCCATCAATCCGGGCGACAACGGCACTGGTGGCAGCTCGCTTCATGTGGCACGGTCTGCGCAAGCAAGTTGCCCATTGGGCTCGCACCTGCATCCCGTGCCAGACAGCAAAGATCCAGCGCCATGTCCGCGCACCTCTCCAGGAGTTCGGTCTACCTCACCGGCGGTTCGACCATCTCCACGTGGACATTGTGGGGCCCCTCCCACCGTCCCGGGGCATCACCCACCTTTTGACCATGGTGGACCGCTTCACGCGGTGGCCGGAGGCCATTCCGTTGGCTGACACCTCATCGGCTACGTGTGCTCGTGCGTTGTCCGCGCACTGGATTGCTCGCTTCGGGGTGCCGGCGCACATCTCCTCCGACCGGGGGCCACAGTTCACCTCCGAGCTGTGGTCAGCCATGGCTCGCTTGCTGGGGGTGCAGCTGCACCACACCACGGCTTACCACCCGCAGGCTAACGGTCTGGTGGAGAGGTTCCACCGGCAGCTGAAGGCGGCATTGAAGGCACGGCTCACCGGCCCGGACTGGATGGACGAGTTGCCGTGGGTCATGCTGGGCATCCGGACCGCTCCCAAAGAGGACTTGGCCTCATCATCGGCGGAGCTGGTGTACGGGTCAACACTCACAGTGCCCGGGGAGTTCGTGCCGTCGGCGCCGGAGCATCAGGAAACGCCCTCCTCCGCCCTTCAACGCCTTCGCGAGCGAGTTGGCAGGCTCGCACCCGTCCCGACATCCCGCCATGGGACATTTCGACCACACGTGCCAATGGCCCTCACGGTCTGCCCATACGTCTTCCTGCGCCGTGATGCCCACCGGACGCCACTTCAGAGGCCGTACGAGGGCCCGTTCCGGGTGCTGGAACACGGGCAGTCGACTTTTGTCCTGGACATGGGGGGCCGGCCGGAGGCCGTGTCGATTGACCGTTTGAAGCCGGCGCACCTGGACATTGACCAGCCGGTGCTGGTTGCTCAACCTCGGCCCCGAGGGCGTCCCCCCTCACGACTCCCTCCACCTGTCACTCCACCTGTCCTCCCGCCGGCCCCTCGACCTGTCCCTCCACCTACGCCCCCGCAAGCCCCGGGATCTGCTGACTTCCGCACGCGGGCCGGCCGGGTCGTGCGCCCGCCGGTGCGTTTTGTGCCTCTGGTTCTGGGGGGGGGTCCTGTGGCGGCTCCTAAGGGTCGTCCCATTATACTGCCGAACCCCTCGGCACAGGAGTGGTGCAGTCCGGAGGCGGTCCTTAGCCGGAGGGTATAAAAGGCAGGGTTTGGGTGCCATCTTCCCCTGGTTTCGTCTTCCCCTGAACCGGGAGGAAATAAAGTATAGTGCTTCTCAAACTGCGGACTACTTGCCTCATTCTGAGACCCACGCACTACACTGTCATGTTTCAACCCACTCTTCGAAATGACCTAAATCTCTCTGTACACTTTTAAAATCGACTTCATTATTCACAACACCACCTATCTTAGTATCATCTATATACTTATTAATATATTTTACCACACCAACATCCAGATTATTGATTCACATGACAAACAACAGTGGACCCAACACACATCCCCGAGGTACCCCTCTAGTCACTGACCTCCAACCTGACAAACATCCATCCACCATTGCTCCCTGACATCTCCCATACAGCCACATTTGAATCCATCTTGCTATTCCTTACTAACCCCTTCTTAACCAACCTTATTTCCTTATTGAACCTTGTCAAAGGCCTTACTGAAGTTCATCTAGCCAACATCCACCACTCTGCCCTCATCAATTTCCCTAATAACCTTTTCAAAAAAATCAAGATTATTCAAACATCACAATCACAAATCCATGCTAATTCTTCCTAATCCTACCCTCTCAACACAAACCCTTGCCTTCTCCCTGTGAGGAAATGGTTAATAGGGATAGTTGATTTAGACTAAAAATCCTGAGAAATAGGTGAGGTACAATCAGTACCCCGTTCCTGCTTTCTCCCCATATCCCCTGACACCGCTATTTTTAAGAGCACTATCTAGCTCTCTCTTGAAAGCATCTAGAGAACCTGCCTCCACCGCCCTCTGAGGCAGAGAATTCCACACTCACCACTCTGTGAAAAAAATTGTTTCCTCGTCTCCATTCTAAATGGCTTACTCCTTATTCTTAAACTGTGGCCCCTGGTTCTTGACTCTCCCAACATCGGGAACATGTTTCCTACCTCTAGTGTGTCCAAGCCCTTAACAATCTTATATGTTTCAATGAGATCCCTTCTCATTCTTCTCCAAACTCCAGAGTGTAGAAGCCCAGCTGCTCCATTCTCTCAGCATATGACAATCCCAGGAATTAACCTTGTAAACCTATGCTGCACTCCCTCAATAGCAAGAATGTCCTTCCTCAAATTAGGGGACCAAAACTGCACACAATACTCCAGGTGTGGTCTCACTAGGGCTCTGTACAACTGCAGAAGGAACTATTTAAGTCTCCAGGTCCGGACAGGATATTCCCTAGGACATCGAGGGAAGTTTGTGTAGAAATAGCAGGGGCTATGACAGAAATATTTCAAATGTCATTAGAAACAGGAATAGTGCCGGAGGATTGGCGTACTGCGCATGTTGTTCCATTGTTTAAAAAGGGGTCTAAGAGTAAACCTAGCAATTATAGACCTGTTAGTTTGACATCAGTGGTGGGCAAATTAATGGAAAGGATACTTAGAGATAATATATATAAGCATCTGGAAAAACAGGGTCTGATAGGAACAGTCAACATGGATTTGTGCCTGGAAGGTCATGTTTGACTAATCTTCTTGAATTTTTTGAAGAGGTTACTCGGGAAATTGATGAGGGTAAAGCAGTGGATGTTGTATATATGGGCTTCTGTAAGGCCGTTGACAATGTTCCTCACGGAAGGTTGGTTAAGAAGGTTCAATTGTTGGGTATTAATGGTGGAGTAGCAAGATGGATTCAACAGTGGCTGAATGGGAGATGCCAGAGAGTAATGGTGGATGGTTGTTTGTCAGGTTGGAGGCCAGTGACTAGTGGGGTGCCACAGGGATCTGTGTTGGGTCCACTGTTGTTTGTGGACCCAATGCAGATGATACTAAGATAGGTGGGGTTGTGGATAATGAAGTAGATTTCAACGTTTACAGAGAGATTTATGCCAGTTGGAAAAGTGGGCTGAAAGATGGCAGATGGAGTTTAATGCTGATAAGTGTGAGGTGCTACATCTTGGCAGGACAAATCAAAATAGGACGTACATGGTAAATGGTAGGGAATTGAAAAATGCAGGTGAACAGAGGGATCTGGGAATAACTGTGCACAGTTCCCTGAAAGTGGAATCTCATGTAGGTAGGGTGGTAAAGAAAGCTTTTGGTGTGCTGGCCTTTATAAATCAGAGCATTGAGTATAGAAGTTGGGATGTAATGTTAAAATTGTACAAGGCATTGGTGAGGCCAATTCTGGAGTATGGTGTACAATTTTGGTCACCCAATTATAGGAAGGATGTCAACAAAATAGAGAGAGTACAGAGGAGCTTTACTAGAATGTTGCCTGGGTTTCAACAACTAAGTTACAGAGAAAGCTTGAACAAGTTAGGTCTTTATTCTCTGGAGCGCAGAAGGTTAAGGGGGGGGGACTTGATAGAGGTCTTTAAAATGATGAGAGGGACAGACAGAGTTGATGTGGCCAAGCTTTTCCCTTTGAGAATAGGGAAGATTCAAACAAGAGGACATGACTTGAGAATTAAGGGACAGAATTTTAGGGGTAACATGAGGGGGAACTTCTTTACTCAGAGAGTGGTGGCTGTGTGGAATGAGCTTCCAGTGAAGGTGGTGGAGGCAGGTTCATTTTTATCATTTAAAAATAAATTGGATAGTTATATGGACGGGAAAGGAATGGAGGGTTATGGTCTGAGTGCAGGTATATGGGACTAGGGGAGAATACTTGTTCGGCACGGACTAGAAAGGTCGAGATGGCCTGTTTCCGTGCTGTAATTGGTATATGGTTATATGGTTATATTTGCTCCTATATTCGATTCCTCTTGTTATAAAGGCCAACATGCCATTCGCTTTCTTCACTGCCTCCTGTACCTGCATGCTTACTTTCATAGACTGATGTACAAGGACCCCCATCTCCCGTTGTACTTCCCCTTTTCCCAACGATGCCATTTAGATAGTAATCTGCCTTCCTGTTTATGCTACGAAAATGGATAACCTCACATTTATCTGCATTAAACTTCATCTGCCATGCATCTGCACACTCCCCCAACTTGTCCAAGTCACCCTGCATTCTTAATTGAAGTAAGTTCAAGACAAGCTGATTATGTTACAAGATGAATCTCGTGAACAGAAGGAACAAATTGATAACTTGTGAACCTTGGGCCAGGAAAGAGATTTGAAGATTGAAAAACTGGAACGGAAAATGAATGAAAATACTCGGGCACTCCAGCAATACAAGAATAAAAATATGGATCTGGAAAACAGAAGCCGTCGACTGAATTTGCGAATTGTTGGTTTACCTGACGGTCAAGAGGGGGATAATGTTATAAAATATGCCTCTAAAATGATAAAGGAGACTTTCAACACCAAGCACTATGAAAATTTTCCAATTTTGGATAACGCACACAGGATCAGAAAGAAATCTGGTCTCCAAGATAAACCGAGATATTTGATCATTCGGTTTCACTTCTTGCACATGGAGAAGAATATCCTCCAAGCAGCAAAAAAGTTGGGCATGGTTGAATATGAAGGATGCAAGTTTCGGTTTGTTCCTGGTTACAGCCGTGAGCTTTTGGAATTGAGAAAGTCTTTCCATAATGTAATGTCTGAGTTGTTTAAGAAACAGTTACGCCCCGCCTTGCTTTATCCAGCTAGACTGCGTATATGACTCTTTAATGGTAACAACCGATTTTTTAACAATCCTCAAGACGCTTCCAGCTTTCTGGAGGCTTATGGGGGAGAAGCCGCAACGGGGAGCTACTGTTAGTTGATTAAGTTACAATTGGAGATTTATTTTTCATAATTTGACAATATATCATTTTGTAAATGATTAAGAATTTAATTAGATGAGTTGTTCTTTAATTACTTTTTAGAATTTTAGTATGATGGTATCAGACAACAACTTTTACCTTCTCTAAGATACTGTTAATTTAATGTAATGGTATTATATATTAACTTTTAAGATCATCTTTGTTAGCTCTTCTATTTTTAAAATGTCCATCGAAGGAAATGTTTTCCCTGTCTTTAGACAATCAAAGGGTGCGGCGGCGGGACTCACGTTGCAGCGGCCCCTATAGTCTTTCTGTCTTTTTTTTATTTTTTGTCTAGTTAAATGTATTTGTCTTGTTTTTTTTTTCATACTGTTTTTAACTGTGTATATGTGAGGGGCGACGGACGGGGGGGGGGGGGGGGGGGGGGGGGGGGGGGGGGGGGGGCAGGGGGGGAAACTTAAAAAAAAAACTCTTCCCTGCACTGGAAACCCGACCTTTTCCCTGTCGGGTCTCCGTTATCGTTGGGGCCTAGCACTGCGGAGCAGCCTCCAACCGGTATGACCTGGGGGCTCCAGTCGCAGAGCCTGCGAAGCGGAGCTGCGGACTACTCACCATCGTGGGCTGGCCTGCCTCGGAGTGTGGGGAGCGGCGGTGGCTCGCTGCTGCGGCCCGACTCCGGAGCTCCAGCTGCAGGCCGGTGGACTGTGATATCGGCAGCTCGCGGGTTCCTGGTGGAGACCGCTTTCCGGAGCTCCCGCAACACAACTTCTCCAACCAGTGTCGCGGGGTTGGATTGACCCCGAGCGGGGCCATACATCGCCCGGCGCGTCTTTAATGCCCGCAGGACATTCCAGCGCCCGCTGGGGGCTCCAACCTTGTGACTTTTGGGCCTGGAGCGGAGCCGTACATCGCCCGGAGCGGCCTTAAATGGCTGTGGGACTTACCATAGAATAGAATAGAGTAGAATATGTTTATTGTCATTGCACGAATAGAATATGTTTATTGTCTGAGCAACGAAATTCATCGCCCTCCTGGGGCTTCAACATCGGGAGAGAAATGGTGCAGGGGAGAGAAAAGACTTTGCCTTCCATCATAGTGAGGAGGAGATTCACTGTGATGGCTGTTTGTGTAAATTGAATTGTTTGTGTGTCGTGTAGGAATTGTTTTGTTTGTATGGCTGTGGAAAAGGAGTTTCATTGAGCCTCACTGAGGTTCAAATGACATGGAATAAATATTTTATTGTATTGAATGCAGTTCTTGTTTTTCATATTTTGACCTTGGATAAATAATAGAAGTAGCTCTTGTCTTCCACAGTTAACATGCACTTCTTAACCATAACATTAATTTTGTTTTGGCTATTGAGTGGTAAATATGCCTTCTTTTTACGTTGGGTGCTGTCATTAGGAGATATGCGGGTAGGGAAGGGATTAGGTAGCATACTGACTGGCTACTGGTCAGTTTCGGGCTTTGCATGGGGGGGGGGTTCTTTTGCTTAGCTTAGTTTTTTCTATCTGGGCAGAATTTGAACTGCAAAAATGTCTCAAATGTCGTCACTTCTGGCTCTGCCTTAGATTCTTCTCCTTCCAGTATCATGAACTGTTATGCTTTAAGAAATTAACCCGTTACATTCCACATGATTTTTACAAACAATATGGATAAAGTTATTAACTTCCTTTCATGGAATGTGAATGGTTTGAACCATCCCATTAAGAGGACATTTTAAAAAGTTCTTCGTAGACTAAATGCTCAGATTATCTTTGTTCAGGAAACTCATGTAAGGAAAGACGACAATCAATGATTTTTTAAGTTTTGGAGAGAACAGCAGTTTCATTCAGATTCACAGGCTAAGGTGCAAGGAGTCTCTATTTTTATTGACTCCTCAATTTTGTTTGTTCATTATGAAACAATTTCTGATCCATATGGTAGATTTTTGATGATTAATGATGTTCTTCGTAACCAAAATGTTGTTATGGTGAATGTTTATGCACCTAATTTTGATCACTGTTTTTTAAACAGCTAATCGCATCCTTTCCTAATTTAAATGAACATCTTTTAATAATGGGTGGAGATTTTAACTGCTGTTTGAACCCCTCGATGGACAGATCTGCATCTGATCATGTGCTTTGAAATAAATCAGCTAGTTTTATCAATTATTTTTTACTTGACTCTGGAATGTTAGAAGTCTGGAGATTCCAACACCCAAATGACAAAGAATTTTCTTTTTTCTCTCATCTATATCATAGTTACTCTAGGATTGACTACTTTATAATAGATTCTCAGCTAGTTTCATCGGTCACTGCGTGTGATTATGATGCAATTGCTATTTCTGATCATGCACTATTGAAACTATCAGTTAAACTACCCGATTGCAAGTTTAGTGCTAAACAATGGCTATTTAATACTACTTTGCTTCAAGATCTAAATTTTGTTGATTTTATTCAATATGAGATTGCTTTTTTCTTCTTAACAAATTCTACTGAAGAAATACTCAATGGTGTAGTATGGGACGCTTTTAAGGCATTTATTCGTGGCAAATTATTTCATACGCAGCAGGATTAAAAATACAAACTCAAAATGAAATACGTATATTGGCTGATGAGATTAAAGAAATTGATAAAAAAATATCCCAAAGCTCCTAGTCTAGAGCTCTATAGGAATAGAGTTGAACTTCAATTGAGATATGATTTGCTATTGGTATCACCGATTGAGAATCAGTTACTTAAAACCAAAAGTCAATTTTATATACAGTACATGCCGATAAATCTGGTAAATTACTCGCCAATCAGTTGAAAACTGTGTCAGCCAAACGTCAGATTACTAAAGTGAGTAAACGGGGTGGTACATTGACTGTAGACCATGATGAAATTAATAAATCCTTTCAGGAATTTTATAACTCCGTCTACCAATCAGAATTTCCTACAGATTCCAATATAATGCATGAGTTTTTAAAGAAACTGAATTTGCCAAATTTACCACATAATGAGCCTCTGTTGTTGGATGAACCCATCACGGAGGAAGAAATACAGAAAGCAATCCTTTCGATTAATTCTGGTAAAGCTCCTGGTTTAGATGGGTTTACAGTAGAATTGTTAAAGTATTTCTCAAGTTTACTGTCTCCCTGGCTATGCAAGGTTTTTAAAGAAGCCTTTTTAATGAATAGATTACCTCAATCCTTTTATGAAGCATATATTTATTTAATTCTAACAAAAGATAAAGATCCTACTGAAGTGACATCATATAGACCTATATCACTGTTAAATGTAGATTCCAAAATTCTTTCCAAAATATTAGCTATGAGATTGGAAAATATTTTACCGCAAATTATTTGAAGATCAGACAGGCTTTGTTAAAAATCCTTACTCATACTTTAACGTTAGGAGATTAATGAATATCGTATATACGGCAAATAAAACTTCAGAATGTGTCATTTCACTTGATGCTGAGAAGGCGTTGGATAGTAGAATGGGAATACTTATTCAATACACTTGAAAAATTTAAGATTCGTACAAAATTTATTTCTTGGATCAAGCTGATATATCATATACCTCAGGCTTCTGTACTTAATGATAATAGACAATAGACAATAGGTGTAGGAGGAGGCCATTCGGCCCTTCGAGCCACCACCGCCATTCCATGTGATCATGACTGATCATTCCCAATCAGTACCCCATTCCTGCCTTCACCCCATATCCCCCGACTCCACTATTTTTAAAAGCCCTATCTAGCTCTCTCTTGAAAGCATCCAGAGAACCCGCCTCCACCGTCCTCTGAGGCAGAGAACTCCACAGACTCACAATGCCACCCAGCTTTATGTCATCTGCAAATTTGCTAATGTTACTAAATCCCTTCATCCAAATCATTGATGTATATTGTAAATAGCTGCGGTCCCAGCACCTAGCCTTGTGGTACCCCACTAGTCACTGCCTGCCATTTTGAAAGGGACCCGTTAATCCCTACACTTTGTTTCCTGTCTGCCAACCACTTCTCTATCCATGTCAACACTATACCCCCATACCATGTGCCCTCATTTTGCCCACTAATCTCCTATGTGGGACCTTATCAAATGCTTTCTGAAAGTCCAGGTACACTACATCCACTGGCACTCCCATGTCCATTTTCCTAGTTACATCCTCAAAAAATTCCAGAAGATTAGTCAAGCATGATTTCCCCTTCATAAATCTATGCTGACTCGGACCGATCCTGTTACTTCTAACCAAATGTTTGGCTATCTCATCTTTTATAATTGACTCCAGCATCTTCCCAACAACAATCACAATAGAAACATAGAAAATAGGTGCAGGAGTAGGCCATTCGGCCCTTCAAGCCTGCACCGCCATTCAATATGATCATGGCTGATCATCCAACTCAGTATCCTGTACCTGCCTTCTCTCCATACCCCCTGATCCCTCTTAGATATAGCCAATGAACTGGCCTCAACCACCTTCTGTGACAGAGAATTCCACAGATTCACCACTCACTGCCTGAAAAATATTTTTCTCGTCTCGGTCCTAAAAGACTTTTCCTTTATCTGTAAACTGTGACCCCTTGTTCTGGACTTCCCCAACATCGGGAACAATCTTCCTGCATCTAGCCTGTCCAACCCCTTAAGAATGTTGTAAGTTTCTATAAGATCCCCCCTCAATCTTCTAAGTTCTAGTGGGTAGAAGCCGAGTCTATCCAGTCTTTCTTCATATGAAATTCCTGCCATCCCAGGAATCAGTCCGGTGAACCTTCTCTATACTCCCTCTATGGCAAGAATGTCTTTCCTCAGATTAGCAGACCAAAACTGTACACAATACTCCAGGTGTGGTCTCACCAAGACCCTGTACAACTGCAGTAGAACCTCCCTGCTTCTATCCTCAAATCCTTTTACTATGAATGCTAACATACCATTCGCTTACTTCACTGCCTGCTGCACCTGCATGCCTACTTACAATGACTGGTGTACCATGACACCCAGGTCCTGTTGCATCTTCCCTTTTCCTAATCGGCCACCATTCTATTTTCCTGTTTTTGCCACCAAAGTGGATAACCTCACATTTATCCACATTATACTGCATCTTCCATGCATTTGCCCACTCACCCAACCTATCCAAGTCACCTTGCAGCCTCCTAGCATCCTCCTCACAGCTAACACTGCCTCCCAGCTTCGTGTCATCCGTAAACTTGGAGATGTTGCATTCAATTCCCTCATTCCAAATCATTAATATATATTGTAAATAGATGGGGCCCCAGCACTCAGCCTTGCGGTACCCCATTAGTCACTGCCTGCCATTCTGAAAATTACCCGTTTACTCCTACTCTTTGCTTCCTGTCTGCCAGCCAGTTCTCTATGCACATCAATACTGAACCCCCAATACCATGTGCTTTAAGTTTGCATACTAATCTCTGATGTGGGACCTTGTCGAAAGCCTTCTGAAAGTCCAGATATAACACATCCACTGGTTCTCCCTGATCCACTCTACTAGTTACATCCTTGAAAAATTCTATAAAATTCGTCAGACATGACTTACCTTTCATAAATCCATGCTGGCTTTGTCCAATGATTTCACCACTTTCCAAATGTGCTGCTATCCCATCTTTAATAACTAACTAACAGTTTCCCCACTACCGATGTTAGACTAACTGGTCTGTAATTCCCCGTTTTCTCTCTCCCTCCCTTTTTAAAAAGTGGGGTTACATTAGCTACCCTCCAATCCTCAGGAACTACTCCAGAATCTAAAGAGTTTTGAAAAATTATCACTAATGCATCCACTAATTCTGGGGCTACTTACTTAAGTACTCTGGGATGCAGCCAATCTGGCCCTGGGGATTTGTCGGCCTTTAATCCATTCAATTTACCTAACACCACTTCCCGGCTAACCTGGATTTCATTCAGTTCCGCCATCTCGTTTATCCCCCGGTCGCCCTGCTATTTCCGGCAGATTATTTATGTCTTCCTTAGTGAAGACAGAACCAAAGTAGTTATTCAATTGGTCTGCCATGTCCTTGTTCCCCATGATCAATTCACCTGTTTCTGACTGCAAGGGACCTACATTTGTTTTAACTAATCTTTTTCTCTTCACATATCTATAAAAACTTTTACTGTCATTTTTATGTTCCCTGCCAGTTTTCTATCATAATCTATTTTCCCTTTCCTAATAAAGCCCTTTGACCTCCTCTGCTGGAATTTCTCCCAGTCCTCTCGTAGGCTGCTTTTTCTGGCTAATTTGTATGCTTCATCTTTTGTTTTGATGCTATCCCGGATTTCCCTTGTTATCCACGGATGCACTACCTTCCCTGATTTATTCTTTTGCCAAACTGGGATGAACAATTGTTATAGTTCACCCATGCAGTCTTTAAATGCCTTCCATTGCATATCCACCGTCAACCTTTTAAGAATCGATTGCTAGTCTATCTTGGCCAATTGACGTCTCATACCCTCAAAGTTACCTTTCTTTAAGTCCAGAACCCTTGTTTCTGAATTAATTATGTCACTCTCTATCCTAATGAAGAACTCAACCATATTATGGTCACTCTTGCCCAAGTGGGCACGCACAACAAGACTGCTAACTAACCCTTCCTCATTACTCAGTACATTACAGAAATAATCAGAGATCCCCTTTTTTCAGGCTCTTTCGAGGTACTAGACAGGGCTGTCCTTTAAGTCCTTTACTGTTTGATATCACTTTGGAACCTTTGGCCACCGCTATTAGGGAATCCCCTAATATTTTTGGTATTGTCCGTGAGAATAAGACACATTAGCTATCTCTTTATGCAGATGATCTATTATTATTCATCTCTAACCCTGAGAAATCTATTCCGGCAATAGTAGCTCCACTTAATCAATTTAGTGGTTTTTCTGGTTATAGAAACATAGAAACATAGCGCGGTGTCTACAGCCCGGGATCCCTCGTGGGGGACCCGGGGGAAGAAGAAGCCATCACTGCCGGCCCGCGGCCAACTTCTACCGCGGGCCCTGCGTGAACTTACCATCACCCCTGGAGGGGAGCTTCGACCGCCGACCCTGCAGTCTGCGGTGCTTCTGTCAGCGGCGCGGCGGGGACTTTAAATCTTTGACCGCCGGCCTGCGGCCTACACCAACTTAAAGCCGGTGGGGAAGAGCCGACTCTGGACTTACCTCGACTTGTACCTTGTCCTTTTATCATCTGGACGCCCGCAGCAACGGCTGCGGAGGGTTGAGGTCCCGACCACGGGGGGAAAATGGAGGAGGACTGGCCAAATTGTGTGCCTTCCACCACAGTGATGAATGCTGTGGTGGATGTTTATGTTAAATTTTTATTGTGTTTTTGGGTGTGTTCTTTATAATTGTACCACTGCTGACATATTCATTTCACTTACACATATGTGCAATGTGACAAATAAACCGTATTGTATTGTATTGTATTGTATTGTAGAAACATAGAAAATAGGTGCAGGAGGAGGCCATTCATTGTAATCATGGCTGATCATCCCCTATCAATAACCCATGTCAGCCTTCCCCCCATATCCCTTGACTCCACTAGCCCCTAGAGCTCTATTTAACTCGCTCTTAAATCCATCCAGTGACTTGGCCTCCACTGCCCTCTGTGGCAGGGAATTCCATAAATTCACAACTCTCTAGGTGAAAAAGTTTTTTCTCACCTCAGTCCTAAATGACCTCCCCTTTATTCTACGACTGTGGTCCCTGGTTCTGGACTCACCCAACATTGGGAAAATTTTTCCTGCATCTAACTTGTCCAGTCCTTTTATAATTTTATATGTTTTTATAAGATCACCCCTCATCCTTCTAAACTCTAGTGAATGCAAGCCTAGTCTTTTCAATCTTTCCTCATATGACAGTCCTGCTGTCCCAGGGATCAATCTTATGAACCTACGCTGCACTGCCTCAATCACAAGGATGTCCTTCCTCAAATTAGGAGACCAATACTGTACACAATACTCCAGATGTGGTCTTACCGGAACCTCTTTACTCCTATACTGAAATCCTCTTGCTATGAAGGCCAACATTCCATTAGCTTTCTTCACTGCCTGCCGTACCTGCACACCAACTTTCAGTGACCGGTGTACAAGGACACACAGGTCTCGCTGTATCTCCTCCTTACCTAACCTAACCCCATTGAGATAATAATCTGCCCCCTTGTTTTTGCCACCAAAGTGGATAACCTCACATTTATCTATAATACTGCATCTGCCATGCATCTGCCCACTCACTCAACCTGTCCAGGTCACCCTGCAACCTCCTAACATCCTCTTCACAGTTCACACAGCCACCCAGCTTTGTGTCATCCGCAAACTTGCTAGTATTGCTCCTAATTCCCTCTTCCAAATCATTAATATATATGGTAAATAGTTGCGTCCCCAACTTGTGCCTTGTGGCACTCCACTCGCCACTGCCTGCCATTCTGACAAGGACCCGTTCACTCCTACTCTTTGCTTCCAGTCTGCCAACCAATTTTCTATCCGTGTCAACACCCTACCCCCAATATCATGTGCTCTAATTTGTTCTATAACCATGTACCATGTGTTATAAACTAAATCTTAGTAAGAGTGAGCTTTTTCCATTAAACAATCTAGTTTCGAATTATGGACAGTTTCCTTTTAGATTAACTACCGATTTTTTTTACTTATTTAGGCATTAAGATTACCAAGAAACACAAGGATTGATTTAAAGCCAATTTTACACCTCTAATTTATCAGATCAAACAACAGTTCACTAAATGGTCACCAATGTCCTTATCTTTAATTGGCCGAATCAATGCCATTAAAATGTTTATAGAGGAGTAGGGGGCGCTGCACTGGCAGCAGCCTGTCAGCAGCGCATTAGTTTTTTCAACTTTTTAAATTTTTTTAGTATGTTTTAAAGTGTGTGTTTGATGTTTCTCGGTGTGTTTTGTGTGGGGGGTGGTGTGGGGGGGTGAGGGGGAAACCGTTTCGACCGCGTCCTCCATGGAGAGGCGACTTTTTCCAGGTCGCCTCCACGTGGCCTAACAATCAGGATCGGAGCGGCCTTTCCTGGAGACGCGCCCGGGGCTTCAGCGGCGGGCGCAGTGTGGACTCCTGCCATGGAGCGGGTGAGCCCTCGCTGGGGCTCGCTGGAGGGGAGCGTTCCGCTTTGCTGGCCCAGGGCAGCCGGCAGCCTGAAACTGCGCGCGGTCTGCAGAGCTCCAGCTGCTGCGGTGTCTGCAGCCCGGGATCCCTCGTGGGGGACCCGGGGGAAGAAGAAGCCATCGCTCCCGGCCCGCGGCCAACTTCTACCGCGGGTCCGGCATGGACTTACCATCACCCCTGGAGGGGAGCTTCGACCACCGGGCCCTGCAGTCTGCGGTGCTTCTGGCAGGAACTTTAAATCTTTGACCGCCGGCCTGCGGCCTACTCCAGCCTGAAGCCGCGGTCTCTGGTGGGGAAGAGCCGATCCTGGACTTACCTTGACTTTACTTTGTTCTTTACCATCTGGTCGACCGCAGCAACGGCTGCGGAGGTGGAGGTCCCGACCATGGGGGAAAAGAAAATGGAGGAGGTCTGGCCAAGTTCTGTGCCTTCCACCATAGTGATGAATGTTGTGGTGGATGTTTGTGTAAATCTTTTATTGTGGTTGTGTGTTCTTTATTATTGTACCACTGCTGACAACCCAAATACCACCGACCCTGGTTGTGTGGCAAATAAATAAATTCTATCTATATTACCTAAACTTTTGTATTTATTTCAGACGATACCAATTTTTATTGCGAAATCTTTCTTTGATATTATTCATTCCAAAATGTATTACTATATATGGCAGAATAAAAATTCCGGACTAAGTAAAAAATACCTACAGAAATTAAAAAAAAATGGTGGTTTGACACTGCTGAATCTTAGATTCTACTATTGGCCAGTTAATGCTCGTTATCTAACGTTTTGGACAAAAGATTTAGAAGATACCCAATGCCCAGGATGGATAAATCTTGAACGTTATTCTATGCAAGGGCTATTATTGACTTCTATTCTAGGAGCCTCGTTACCTTTCACGAATACGAGATTGAATAAATATATGACTAACCCAATAATAAGACATACACTCCGAATATGGTTTCAATTTCGTAAGTTTTTTGGATTGAATGATTTTATCTTATCGAGTCCTATCATATCTAATTTTTTCTTCCAACCTAGTACTGATCAAGCCTTTCTGTTATGGAAGAGGAAGGGATATGCCCAAAAAAACCAACATCTCCAGCCTCAACGACTACCGGCCAGTCGCACTCACACCAGTGGTGATGAAGTGTTTTGAAAAACTGGTCCGGGGTCATATCACATCACTCCTGCCCCAAAGCTTTGACCCCCACCAGTTTGCGTACAGAGCAAATAGATCTACAGAGGACGCTGTAGCCACAGCTCTCCATGCTGCACTGTCTCACCTGGAGCAGCGGGGGAGCTACGTGCGGATGCTCTTTGTGGACTACAGCTCTACTTTTAATACCATCCTTCCCCACAAACTGGTGGACAAACTGGGGGACTTGGGACTTCCACACTCCACCTGTACGTGGATAAATAGCTTCCTGTCGGGTCGCAGCCAGAGAGTCAGAGTGGGCCATCATAAATCCACGGCCCTCAGCCTCAGTACCGGCTCTCCACAGGGCTGCGTACTGAGCCCCCTGCTCTACACCATCTACACACATGACTGCACCCCCGCCCACCACAGCAACACCATTGTCAAATTTGCGGATGACACTACGGTGGTGGGACTCATCTCCGGGGGGGACGAGTACGCCTACCGGGATGAGGTGGAGCAGCTGACAGTGTGGTGTGAAGAAAATAACCTGCTCCTCAACACCTTAAAGACAAAGGAATTAATAATAGACTTTAGGAAGAATAAAACGGACATGGTACCATTGACTATCAGAGGGGACTGTGTGGAGAGGGTGGCGGATTTCCGCTTCCTGGGAATCCATATTGAGGAGGACCTGACGTGGAGCGTGAACACCACTGCGCTGCTGAAAAAGGTCCAGCAGAGACTGCACTTCCTGAGGGTTCTCAGGAAGAATAACATCACTCAGAGACTGCTGCTGACCTTTTATCGGTGCTCCATTGAGAACATTCTAACATACTGTGTATGCGAGTGGTACATCAGCTGCACAGCGGCTCAGAGGAAAGCGCTCCAGAGGGCCTTTGACAACGCCCAGAGGATTGTCGGCTGCCCTCTCCTTACCCAGTTCCCGCTGCACCAAAAAATCCCAGAGTATCATAAAGGACATTTCCCACCCCGGACACTCCCTGTTTGAACTGTTGCCGTCAGGCAGATGGTACAGATCTACAAGGACAAGGACGAACAGACTAAAAAACAGTTTTTACCCCACTGCTATAAAAGCACTAAATGTAGCCGCCAAGGAACGCAGGGGCGAGACATACTAAGGGACTGTGGTACACTGTGACATTGGCAGAAGGATGGAGGGTTGGGTGTTTATGCGTGCTATTTTCGTGATATTTATTTTAGTTGTTTATCTTTTAATATTTTACCTTGTATGTATTGTTAGCTTTTAGAAATGTTTGAATGGTGCACTGACTGGCTGACATTTTTAAATTTCGTTGCACATGGTTCATGTTACAATGACAATAAAGAAACTATTCTATTCTATTAGCAGCTTTGCGTTATTTGTTTTTGGATGGTTCTTTTATGTCTTTTGAACAACATAAATGTAATCTGCCTAACTCGTATTTCTCTAGATATTTACAAATTAGACATTTTTTGAGGGCTACTCTACCCTTTTTTCTGTTACCACATCAAACCGAAATCTTGGAAATTTGTTTACATTTGAACCCTTATCAGAAGGGCTTAATAACGACTATGAGTTGATTTTGAAATAAAAAAAAGATACATTTGATAAAATTAAGAAAGACTGGGAAAGAGAACTCCAAATTTCTCTATCTGCAGAGAAATGGGAGAGGATTCTTCAATTAATTAATACTTCCTCAATGTGTGCAAGACATGCTTGGATACAATTCAAGGTGGTTCACACAACTCGTATGTCAAAAGATAAGTTAGCTCGTTTTTATGGTCATATAAATCCTACCTGTGACAGATGTAATTCTGAAGTGGCCTCATTGAGGTCAATGAGGCCACTTCAGAATTACATCTGTCACAGGTAGGATTTATATGACCATAAAAACGAGCTAACTTATGTTTGGGTCCTGCCCACTTTTGGAAAAATATTGGAAATAAATTGTTGATACTATTTCTGTAGTTTTAGATATCGATTTACAACCTCATCCTATTACTGCAATTTTTGGGCTACCAATGTTCTATTCATCTGTCCCATTCCGCCCATCGTCTGATTGCTTTTACCACATTAATTGCCAGTAGATCTATTTTGCTTCGGAGTCACATGTGTGATTCCGTGAAGAAGCCCCGCCAGGCCGCATGCGTATCATTTATCGTCATCCACATGGCGAGGCACCGGTCTGGCAGGCAACTCATTCCTGCCAGCGGTAAGTAAAAAACCTACAGGTAAGTTTTCATTACTTACCAGGTTGTGTTTTCCTGCAGGAACCTCCTCTTACAGGGTTCCTGTTGGCTATAGTAGCGTAGTCCAGGCGAGCCACGGGGAAACCAGCATTGGGCTGTGGGGAGAACTCCAAGTCCAGACCACTAATGCGGGAGCCGGCGGATGTCAGGTGCATTACTCCAGTCGCTGACAAGGCAGTCAGCGACTTCCAGACTGCGGATGTTTCCGTGGAGGGGTAAGTCCCAACGATATTAGGGTGATTTCCATATGTTTTTTTTTTAAAGGCATTGGGACTAGCTTAGATGGTCTTGTTCAGTGTGTTTGTGAACTTGATTCTGTGCTTTATGCCGGGGGGTAAAAGCTATTTTAAAAATAACCCGTAAATTGGGTCAGGAGGATACACCTCCCAATAAAAACAATGTTGTGGACGTCTGATAAGATGGAGCACCTGATAAAAGGGATGCTCCATCACGACAGGCTCCAGGAGGAGCTTCATACCCAACAGGTCACCCCAAGGGCTGTGGCAGCAGCTTCAGGTTAAGGCTGTACAAATAAAATCAGCTCCAGGACAGTAGCTTTATACCCATGGGTCCTCAGAGTCTTGGGGGATAATGGCAGCAACACCTATAGGCAAGCCGCATTATGTCTCCCTCATGAAGGAGGTTGGGCCTACCAGGGCAGAGTTATTCTGTCACTGAGGTTACAGGTATTACAAAGCATACCCCAAGGCATAAAGCCAAGAAGCTGCTGAACACAGCTCCAGCATAACTTACCCCAGTAAGGAACTTTTATATTCTGAGATTGGAGTTATGGGAAAGCAGGCACCAAGGCATAACACCAAGTAAGGCTGTTTGAGCACAGCTCCAGCATAACATGGTCCAGCTAAGGAGCTTTATATATCCTGAGACTAGAGGTATTGGAAAGCATACCCCAAGGCAGAAAACCAAGCAAGGCTGTTGAGCATAGCTCCAGCATGATATCCTCCAGCAAAAGAACTTTATATCCTGAGGTAGAGGTGGACTCTGAGGTTGGAGGTATTCAAAACCCATACCCCAAAGCATAAAGCCAAGTAAGGCTGTTGAGCACAGCTCCAGTAGGATATGCTCCAGTGAGGGAGCTTTGTATTCGAAGGTCTCTTCAGGAAACTCTGCTTGCAGCACCTGGTCAGGCTATCCAAAAATCCTCTCTCTATGAAAGAGATCACCAGTGTCAGTATAACCAACTACAAAGGTGGGAAATAGCTGGAGAGGCCAGAGTTCCCCTCATGCTATAAATGACGCGAATAAAAGCACTTAAGGGGTGACATAAAAATTAGCCGCTGAACTTCTCTTAGGGAAAAAACTCTGGAACTGCAGGTAAAAATCTGGATAGGAAGCAAAGTTTCGGACCAATTGAGGTACCATTAATAAGCAAAAAAGTTTCATAGTTGCGGCAACAACACACCCCATGCCTTCATAGACAGTAAACAATTCACTAAAGTTGGTGGTAGCATGAAAGTTGGACAGGGGAAAATCCCAGACCTTAGTTGAGCTCAGGGAAAATATAGGGCCATCTACAAGTTGGCAATAATTACACTTGTTAGTACTAATGATAATAACAACATATGTTTGGGTCATGTGTTATACGGAAATAGCATTTCCCTTGGTAAGGATGAAAAGGTCCTAGTAGCCTTACAACACACAAATGGATGAGATGTAACCATGTAAAACTGCACAATGCTAGGATCCAAGCACAGAAATTGTCCAGAGTTGTTTCAAGGCAAGCTCAGTATTATGGCCAGGAATAGTTTTGGGACATAAAAATGTCTGGGGGCGTCTAGACACGAAGGAGCACCTTATGGAAAGGATGCCCCATCATGACAATTCCAAAGTAAGTACTATACTCATGGGCCACCCCATCAGCCGTGGCAGCAACCTCCAGCAGAGGTCTATACAGGGCAGACCCGTACCAAACTGGAGGAACCATACCTCCACGGGTCAACACAGGGGCCCATACACGCAGCGCCATGCCAAGGGCTGCTGAAGCCTCCCTCATGAAAAAAGAGGGAGAGCCAGGGCAGTATGGCACTGACCCTGAAGTTGGAGGTATAGCGGAGGAGCATACCCCAAGGCACCGCAGGTCTACCTGGGTGCCCATACCAGCAGCACCATGTCAAGGGCTCATCCCTCATGCAAGAGCAGGGAGAGCCAGGGCAAAGTATGGCACTGACCCTGGAGGCACGAGAGCATCGCTCCAGGTGCGCCGGATATGGCATAAATTTACCATATCGGCAGGAACTGGTGAGGCAATAGAGGAATCTGGCTAATAAACATCAATAATATGACCTCTCACCAGCTCCAAGAATCAAAATGCTATGAAACACCTGTAAATCGTGCGTCACTCAAAATGCCCACCATGAACCAGGTTATCTGGGGGCAAATGGGTGCAATCCTGCGATCGCAGGAACTAAGGCTGCAGAAAGTATTAAAACTAATCGGATCAGGTATAACGGCATTGGGCGGTCAGTCGAAGGGCTACCATTATCAGACACCCAGCAGGATACATAGGGGCCGGTGTGTAACGTCCACTTCGAGATTAACTGCCTGAGAAAGAACTATCAGACCGACGTTAAATCCAAAGTTGTAGCACTGTGCTGATCATCAAACATACAGCCACCAAACTTGATATTTGGGAGAAGTCCTGGCTAAGTAAGTCAAGGACTTAGATGATGAGGCAAAGATGGTCGGCCTTATTAAGGGAACTATCCCATCACTACGCCATTGGCGTGCACCAGTGCATACTCCCACTAAAATTCGGAGACAAAAAACTCGGCAACCGTGGAGGCACGAGCAGCTGGACTTGTCCAGGACATATCTCCTATAGACCAATCACCAATGGGGGTAGATTGCAAATGTTTATAATGAATAGTGCTGCATAACATCAGATCCTTTCACACTGGACAGCATTCAGGGGTTTAAATTGAGTTATTCTTGAATAACATCCACCCACTAAACATACACCAAGTCGGAAATTAGTGTTTTCAAAACCAGAAACTTTACGGGTAAATGATAAAATTGAAATCATTATTCACAAAAGGTGTAATAAAAAGGACGGTTCATCAGCCTCTGCAGTTTGTGTCTAAATATATTTCCCAAACAAAAGAAGGATGGGGGGGTGGTGAGCCATTCTGGATCTAACCCGACTGAATTCCTATATCCAGTATAAGCTTTTAAAAGGAAACATTCGGTACTACTAAACAATTGGTTTCTAAAGGATATTATATGGCAAGTATATGTCAGTCCAATTCATGTCTGTGCTCACTGCGAATGCAGCGATAGCACCAAGAAAGGAAAGCATTACATCTCCTCTTCAGGAAATGGGAAGTGTTGTTTAAATACTTAAGTCACATCTCATACAGCACAGATAACTGACAGCTTGCAGTGCGTTTCAAATGGGTCTTGACAAAATTAAGTTATAGGACCATTAACTGTGCCCAACGTGCTTCCCATCTTATTTACGGCAGCGATAGGGACCCACTCTGCCGGGGTTCACCCTTTAATATCAATGGAGAAAGGATATTTTTCACATAAGTCCCAGGATAAGCACAGGGCTAATGGGATATTTAATGTGGTATTAATACTATTTCAACAGGGGGCTCCAGCTACATCCTTAGTTGGCTCGGCTATCATAGGCAGTTATCCTCAAGGCGCTGGGCAGCCAACTGGTTCAGTCACTACATATTGTGACTACACAGGATGATTACATCTGCAAATAATATTATGTTTTAATATTTGTACAAGCAGAATAGACATAAAATCTCAAACTAATTCATGACATACCTCATGAACCTTCGGTTATGGTCACACATATACAACAATACGTCAAGTTCGCGAAGAGCTTAGAGGCTCAGAACTAGCAATGTTGATAATATAAAAAACTTTGGGTTGCACCATTCCCAGGTGATTGAAACAGAGCTTGGCTCGTACAGGAGTAGATACTGATATATTTCCGAGACTCACGCCACCAGGGCTGCTACAATTTCCGCTGCAAGGGATATAAAAAATTCATAATAAGCCAAGGCCAGACCTGGGGTATTTGTCAACTTTACTTAGGTTCAGTGGTTAGTTACTCCCGAATGAGAGGTGTTACTATTATTTATTCATTATGAATGTTTCCCTCATCTATCATTGAAGCAGCCGTGGTTGAGGAGACTCGATTCTCACGGCATGAAATCACAGAGATTTGAAATCTTCACGGATTCCAAAGTAAAATAGTAAGATTAAGCGAGAACTTACCAGTTTGAAGTTTGATCTTTATTTTATGAGGAGTTACGGTGAGCGATTACATGCCCTCCGCTCCCGGCCCTCATAATCGCAAATATCATCTGGTAGTTCTAGTCCATGTTACTTCGACTGCTGTTATCTGTGATTTCACACCGCTGCTTTGATGAATGATACGCATGCGGCCTGGCGGGGCTTCTTCAAGTAATCACCCACCGTAACTCCTCATAAAATAAAGATCAAACTTCAAACTGGTAAGTTCTCACTTAATCTAACTATTTTATTTAAATGGAAAGACTCTAATCCTCTGACCACACCCCATTGGTACTCTGAAACAATATCATGTTTAAATTTAGAAAAAATTAGGAGTGAAACTGTTGAACCCTTGGTTAAATTTGATAGGATTTGGGGAAGATTTATTCAACATTTTCATACGACATAAATTGTCCCCTCTCCAACATAATTATTTTACCTTTATACGGTGGAACGGATTTGACGACAAACAGGGACTTAAACTGTTGAAATTCTTTGCAGCCCAGGTTCTGTTTTGCTTTCTTTTTTTTGGTTATCCACATTATACTGCATCTGCCAAACATTTGGGTGAATGGGCAAATGTTTGGCAGATGCAGTATAATGTGGATAAATATGAGGTTATCCATTTTGGTGGCAAAAATAGGAAAGCAGACTATTATCTAAATGGTGGCTGATTGGGAGGGGGAGATGCAGCGAGACCTGGGTGTCATGGTACACCAGTCATTGAAGGTAGGCATGCAGGTGCAGCAGGCAGTAAAGAAAGCGAATGGTATGTTAGCTTTCATTGCAAAAGGATTTGAGTATAGGAGCAGAGAGGTTCTACTGCAGTTGTACAGGGTCTTGTTGAGACCACACCTGGAGTATTGCGTACAGTTTTTGGTCTCCAAATCTGAGGAAGGACATTATTGCCATAGAGGGAGTGCAGAGACGGTTCACCAGACTGATTCCTGGGATGTCAGGACTGTCTTATGAAGAAAGACTGGATAGACTTGGTTTATACTCTCTAGAATTTAGAAGATTGAGAGGGGATCTTTTAGAAACTTACAAAATTCTTAAGGGGTTGGACAGGCTAGATGCAGGAAGATTGTTCCCGATGTTAGGGAAGTCCAGGACAAGGGGTCACAGCCTAAGGATAAAGGGGAAATCCTTTAAAACCGAGATGAGAAGAACTTTTTTCACGCAGAGAGTGGTGAATCTCTGGAACTCTCTGCCACAGAGGGTAGTTGAGGCCAGTTCATTGGCTATATTTAAGAGGGAGTTAGATGTGGCCCTTGTGGCTAAAGGGGATCAGGGGGTATGGAGAGAAGGCAGGTACGGGATACTGAGTTGGATGATCATCCATGATCATATTGAATGGCGGTGCAGGTGGGGGTGGTG
>NW_026576209.1:147500-151166 GCF_028641065.1 Leucoraja erinaceus | reverse complement strand
CCCCCCTCGGCTCGATCATCACAAACCCCCCCCTCATTCCTCAGATCACGTACCTGCCCCCTTATAATCCATTACACCCCCCTGATTCCCCCCCCTTACCACAAGGTGTCCCACATCGAACTCCCTGCTAAATTCTAGCCAATAATGAAACTGTGCGCACCTCTTAACTAAAATCTGTGGCACGGAGAGAGGTGACGTCCAGAGTTCACCCCTCTGAGTGAAAAAAAATAAAGTTCTTATCATCCTCAGGTTTAAGGATCATTATTTCCACATTACCTAAGCTTGTGACCCCATTGTCCTGGGAGCTTCCCAACAACGGGAACAATCTTCCTGCCATTTTTCTAGCCTGTCAAACCCCTTAAGAATTTGTTTAAGTTCTATACGATCCCACTCAATCTTCTAAATTCTAGAGAGGTATAACAAGTCATCCAGTCTTTCTTCATACATTCTTCATCTTTAGAGATACATACGACGGACACAGGCCATGAGGACCAAAGTGTCCGTGACTGCCGCCCGACCCCGACGAACAGCGATCCTCCCGACATTATTCATTAACACTATCTACACCCACCGAGGGCCAATGTTTACATCTACACGGGCCATAACATTACAAACAATCATGCATGTCGTGCTTAGTGTCTGGGAGGGAGGAAAAAAGGAAATGGAGGAAACCGACGATATCGGAGAAAAAAAACCAAGAAAACCACGGGTGGGAGTCCGTACCAGTAAGACTCCGCCAGGAGACAGAGACAGCAACCCGTAGTAGGGATCGAGACCCTGGAGTGTTTATGTTGGGAGTGTGTAGTCGCATGAGATTGATGGGCACTCCTTCTGTGGGGACGTAGATAGTCTTCCGAACCGGACAGTTGCTACAGTGTCAGGCTACAACAAAAAAGATGGAGAAACTCAGCGGGTACTTGCAGCAGCATCTATGGAGCGAAGGAATAGGAAACTTTTCGGGCCGAAACGTTGAATTTCATTAGCTCCATTAGATGGGTGAACCGCTGAGTTCTCCAGACTTTTTTGTGTAACCTTCGATTTTCCAGCATCTGAGTTCCATCTGTAACACAGTGTTCAGGCTTCCTGTGGCCTTTCCTTCACGATGGAACGGACCGAGATGAGATGAGATGTGGTCGTGGGTCTATGAAGATGATGGCTGATCATTTTTGCCAGGGCAGTGCTGCCTGCGATTTTAGACTCCCTCGACCCTGGACCCCCCGGTGGGGCTCGGGAGAGGCGGTAAGGAGACGGTGGGTGAGGGCGTGGTTGGGTGATGGAGCGATTGCCTTGGTTGAGGTGGGTGATGGGTGCCGGTCGGTGTGGACCTTTGTGTGTCGTGATGAGCTGGGGTGAGGTGATGATGTGATTGGTTGTGTGATGGGGTGTGTTGATGTGAGTGAGGACTGGGCCAGTGGAGTGGTCACAACTCTGCTGTCTTTTCACCGCTCCTGGGGGCTCAATGTTGCGACCAGCCACGATGCACACCTGGTCCAGCATGCTCCTTGTATATTGTGACAACCCTTTTCCCAGCCTCAGATGTTAAAGGAACGCTCCTTTCGGAGAACGGAGATCTAGAGGAATGGATTTCTTTAGTTAAGAGGGTGGTGTGGGGCAACTCACGCGTGGTGAATCTGTTGGAATCTTGGCCACAGCGGCTGTGGAGATGCCAACAAGTTCAGGGGGATATTTTTAAAAGCAGAGATAGATTAGATAGATAGATAGATAGATAGATAGATAGATAGATAGATAGATAGATAGATAGATAGATAGATAGATAGATAGATAGATAGATAGATAGATAGATAGATGGATAGATAGATGGATAGATAGATGGATGGATAGATAGATAGATAGATAGATAGATAGATAGATAGATAGATAGATAGATAGATAGATAGATAGATAGATAGATAGATAAGATAGATAGATAGATAGGTATGGAAATAGATGGATAGTAGATGGCGCGATAGAGGTATGGGATGAGGGATGGACATATGGAGGTTGGATTGGAGGGGTGGAATGGATGGCTATTGGGGGGTTGGGTGGCAGGGTGTGGTGGATGGATGGATGACAGGGATGGATGGATGGATGGAGATGGTGATGGTTTAGATAGCTGGAAGGAGGATGCAGGGAGGGAATGGAATGGAGGAATGGATAGCTAGATAGATGGATGGATTGGTATGATATGGATGGACTAGATGGATGGCGCATGGACTGGGATGGATGGATGGATAGATAGATAATAGATAGATAATAGATAGATAGATAGACAGATAATAGATAGGATGGATAGATGGATAATAGATAGATAATAGATAGATAATAGACAGATAATAGATAGGATAGATAGATAGATAGAGATTGATAGATAGATAGCTATAGATGGATGGATGGATAGATTGATAGATAGATAGATAGATGGATAGATAGATGGATAGCTAGATCGATAGATAGATGGATGGATGCACAGATAGATGGCTAGATAGATGGATGGATAGATGGATAGATGGATGGATGGATGGATGGATGGATGGATGGATGGATGGATAGATGGATGGATGGATGGATAGATGGATGGATGGATGGATGGATAGATAGATGGATGGATGGGGGGATGGATGGATGGATGGGTGGATGGATGGATGGGATGGATGGATGGATGGATGGATGGATAGCTAGATAGATAGATAGATAGATAGATAGATAGATAGATAGATAGATAGATAGATGGATAGATAGATAGATACTATGGCTGGATGGATGGAGTGAAGGGTGGATGGATGGGATGGATGGATGGGACGGCCCAAAACGTAGAATAGATAGATAGATTCCTTAGATAGATAGATAGACTCCATAATAGATAATAGATAGATCGATAGATAGATAGCTGCCATAGATGCTGAGTTTCTCCAGCATTTTGTAAAGGATGTCCACCTTAGATATATGATGATAGATAGAGGGAAAAATGGATTAGATCTTTGTTTAAGCCTATTTCCTTCGCTCCAAATGCTGCAGAGAGCCATGAACCTGGAAAAATCGAGAAAGAACCGCTGGATGCTGTGAAAACTCAGCAGGCGCAGGCGGCAGCATCTATGGAGCGAAGGAATGGGTAGACGTTTCGGGTCGAGACCCTTCTTCAGACATGTACATGGATAGGACAGGTTTGGAGGCAGGTGGGACTAGTGTGGCTGGTAGACAAGATTGCTGGAGAATCTCAGCGGGTGCGGCAGCATCTACGGAGCGAAGGAAATAAGCGGGGCCGAAGGGCCTGTTTCCGCGCTGTATCTCTAAACTAAACTACTATCTATTTATTTACGAAGGAACTGCAGATGCTGGAAAAATCGAAGGCAGACAAAAATGCTGGAGAAACTCAGCGGGTGCAGCAGCATCTATGGAGCTAAGGAAATGGGAAACGTTTTGGGCCGAAACCCTTCTTTAGACCAGTATAGCTGGGACATGTTGGCCGGTGTGGGCAAGTTTGGCCGAGATCCCTCCAAACCTGTCCTATCCATGTACATGTCTCGACCCGAAACATCACCTATTCCTTCACTCCAAAGACGCTGACTCACCAGCCTTGCCTATTTCCTTCGCTCCATAGATGCTGCTGCACCTGCTGAGTTTCTCCAGCATTTTTGTCCACCTTAGATAGATTCTTGATTAGTGCGT
>NW_026576209.1:127500-142500 GCF_028641065.1 Leucoraja erinaceus | reverse complement strand
ATATATATATATATATTCACACACATGCATATATATACACACACATATGTATATATACACACACATGTATATACACACACACACGTATATATACACACATACACACACACACATATATACACACACACATATATATATATACACACACACACATATATATATACACACACATTTCCCCGTTCTGCACGGAGTTGGAAGGGAAGCACCTGCTCCCGTGTGTACACACCTGGTGTGCGTTTACCTGCCGAGAGTGGGTGGAGCCCGCTGCGATCTTAAACCCTGCACGGGGGGGGGGAGTGGGGCAAGGAAAGCGGGCCGTGTGTGTGTGTGCTGGAGTTCACTATCAGTAACATCTGTCGGAGAGAGAGAGCGAGAGAGAGAGAGGGAGGGAGAGAGAGAGAGAGAGTGAGAAAACAAACAGAGGAACAGATATGTTACTGTTCTAGCAGCAGGTCCGTTGGCATATGGTCAAAAGCAAACATGAGGCTAAGGACATGAGCGTTTGTCGGCACTGGGCCTGGAGTTTAGAAGAATGAGGGGGGGGGGGCTCATTGAAACGTTACCGAACAGTGAAAGGCCCGGATAGAGTGGATGTGGAGAGGATGTTTCCACTAGTGGGAGAGTCTAGAGTCTAGAGTCTAGGATTAGAGGGCACACACAGCCTCAGAATTAAAGGACGTTCCTTTAGGAAGGAGATGAGGAGGAATTTCTTCAGTCAGAGGTTGTGGTGAATCTGTGGGGATTCTTTGCCACACAGACGGCCACATGGTCAGTGGATGTTTCCACTAGTGGGAGAGTCTAGAGTCTAGGATTAGAGGACACACACAGCCTCAGAATTAAAGGACGTTCCTTTAGGAAGGAGATGAGGAGGAATTTCTTCAGTCAGAGGTTGTGGTGAATCTGTGGGATTCTTTGCCACACACAGACGGCCACATGGTCAGTGGATGTTTCCACTAGTGGGAGAGTCTGAAGCCCGATTAAAGATAGCCCGAGGGTCACCGATGAGGTGGGTGGTAGTTCTGGCCCGCTGTCTGGTCGCGGTGGGACGGTTCAGCTGCCTGATAACAGCCGGGAGGAAACTGTCCCCGAATCTAGAGGTGCGTGCATTTAGAAGCATAGAAAATAGGTGCAGGAGTAGAGGCCATTCGGCCCTTCAACACAGAGAGTTGCGAGTCTGTGGAATTCTCTGCCTCAGAGGCCGGTTCTCTGGATACTTTCAAGAGAGGGCTAGATAGGGCTCTTAAAGATAGCGGAGTCAGGGGAGAAGGCAGGAACGGGGTACTGATTGGGGACGATCAGCCATGATCACATTGGATGGCGGTGCTGGCTGGAAAGGGCCGAATGGCCTCACCTCCTGACCTATTGTCCATGTCTATTGATTGAGGGATGAAGCCCATGATCAATTGGATGGCCCTGAGGGTCAATGGCCTTACTCCAGGTGGGTGGTAGTCCTACGGAGGTGCCAGAGACTGTCACCAGATGGTTCCTGGGATGTCAGGACTGTCTTATGTTGCCTGACTGGACAGACTTGGAAGATACTCTCTAGAATTTAGGAGATTGAGAGGGGATCTTATAGAAACTTACAAAATTCTTAAGGGGTTGGACAGGCTAGATGCAGGAAGATTGTTCCCGATGTTGGGGAAGTCCAGGACAAGGGGTCACAGCTTAAGGATAAGGGGGAAATCCTTTAAAACCGAGAGGAGAAGAACTTTTTTCACACAGAGAGCGGTGAATCTCTGGAACTCTCTGCCACAGAGTGTAGTTGAGGCCACAGTTCATTGGCTATATTTAAGAGGGAGTTAGATGTGGCCCTTGTGGCTAAGGGGATCAGGGGGTATGGAGAGAAGGCAGGTACGGGATACTGAGTTGGATGATCAGCCATGATCATATTGAATGGCGGTGCAGGCTGGAAGGGCCGAATGGCCTCTACTCCTGTACCTATTGTCTATTGATTGGGGATGATCAGCCATGATCACATTGAATGGCAGTGCTGGCTGGAAGGGCTGAATGGCCTACTCCTGTACCTATTGTCTATTGACTATTGATTGGGGACGATCAGCCATGATCACATTGAATGGCGGTGCTGGCTGGAAGGGCCGAATGGCCTCTACTCCAGCTTTTCCTGCTCCTACGGAGTGCAGAGAAGGTTCACCAGACTGATTCCTGGGATGTCAGGACTGTCTTCTGAAGAAAGACTGGATAGACTTGGTTTATACTCTCTAGAATTTAGGAGATTGAGGGGGGATCTTATAGAAACTTACAAAATTCTTAAGGGGTTGGACAGGCTAGATGCAGGAAGATTGCTCCCGATGTTGGGGAAGTCCAGGACAAGGGGTCACAGCTTAAGGATAAGGGGGAAATCCTTTAAAACCGAGATGAGAAGAAGAACTTTTTTCACGCAGAGAGTGGTGAATCTCTGGAACTCTCTGCCACAGAGGGTAGTCGAGGCCACACAGTTCATTGGCTATATTTAAGAGGGAGTTAGATGTGGCCCTTGTGGCCGAGGGGATCAGAGGGTATGGAGAGAAGGCAGGTACGGGATACTGAGTTGGATGATCAGCCATGATCATATTGAATGGCGGTGCTGGTGCTGGCTCGAAGGGCCGAATGGCCTCTACTCCTGCACCTATTTTCTATGTTTCTATGATATGTGGGGAGAAGGCAGGCACGGGGTACTGATTGGGGATGATCAGCCATGATGTTTGGATAGTTATATGGATGGGAAGGGAATGGAGGGTTATGGTCTGAGCGCAGGTATATGGGACTAGGGGAGATTATGTGTTCGGCACGGACTAGAAGGGTCGAGATGGCCTGTTTCCGTGCTGTAATTGTTATATGGTTATATCTTATCAAATGGCGGTGCTGGTGCAGGCTCGAAGGGCCGAATGGCCTCTACTCTACCTAATTTCCTGCACCTAATTTCTATGTTTCTAAAACCAGCATCTATCTGCACTTCCTTCCGAAACGCATATTTTTTGTGCCTTGCTTTATTTCTCTACGTCGACGTCTCATACTCTCCCCCCCCCCCCCCCCCCCCCCCTTTGCCCCCACAAGCCACAGTCTGAGGAAGGGTCTCGGCCCGAGACGTGGCCCTCTCAGTCTCTCCGGCTTTTTTTTTTTCTTGTGTCTGGCCTTTTATTTTTGTGTGGAATGTTAATCAGGGGGCTGGCTGGCTTAGATCGCCCTCCCCCTCCCCCCCCCCCCCCCCCCCCCCCCCCCCCCCCCCCCCCCCCCCCCCCCCCCCCCGCCACTCTCCCACCGCCAACACCGCTCACATTGCCCACCCAAGCAGAAGGCAGCTGTATGCTAATGCTCCTTCACAATGAACGGAGGACAAATTTGATATGGGCCCCGGACTAGAGTCACACAGCTGACTGGAGGCACAGCTGCTGTCTGGTTTTTCCTTGTGTCCCGTCCCCCCCCCCAGAAGGCTGAAGGGGGGGGAGACGGAGGGGGGGGGGGAGGGGAAAATAGGTTTTGTTTTCCTCCAAGAAAACTTAAAGACAGATTTTTTATAGAAGTACGGTAAATTACAATCCTACCATCACATATCCCAAACTTTTTTGTACAGACATTTTTTTTTTGATTTACTTCAAAAAGTCGAAGTAAGAAAGTCTGAAGAAGAGAGTCGTGAAGTGCAAGAGTGTCCAGAGACCCCCGCCCGAAAAGTCATTAGAAACATGGTAAAGTGAGAAAATAGACCCTAGAAAAGAAAGAAAGAGAAAATAGAAACAATCGCTCTATTATAACATTAAACTCCGCAGAAAGGGGACTACCAACCAAGTCTGTTTTTGTTGTTTTACCTCCCGTTACCAGGTCCTGTTACCACTTATTTATATATTTGTTTTGTTTTTTAATTACTATTGCACCTCATACTTGTAATAGGTCCAGATTGTACCGAACTTCTTCCCAAACTACAGACGATAGTTTCATTCACTTCAGTCGAAGTCCGAAGTCTGGAGAAGGGTCTCCCGTTCCTTCTCTCCAGAGACACCCGCCCGGCCTGTCATAGAAACATGGAAACATAGAAAACAGGTGCAGGAGTAGAGGCCATTCGGCCCTTCGAGCCAGCACCAGCACCGCCATTCAATGTGATCATGGCTGATCGTCCCCAATCAATAACCCGTGCCTGCCTTCTCCCCATATCATAGAAACATAGAAAATAGGTGCAGGAGTAGAGGCCATTCGGCCCTTCGAGCCAGCACTGCCATTCAATGTGATCATGGCTGATCGTCCCCAATCAATAACCCGTGCCTGCCTTCTCCCCATATCATAGAAACATAGAAAATAGGTGCAGGAGTAGAGGCCATTCGGCCCTTCGAGCCAGCACCAGCACCGCCATTCAATGTGATCATGGCTGATCATCCCCAATCAGTACCCCGTTCCTGCCTTCTCCCCATATCCCCTGATTCCGCTATCTTTAAGAGCCCTATCCAGCTCTCTCTTGAAAGCATCCAGAGAACCGGCCTCCACCACCTTCTGAGGCGGAGAATTCCACAGACTCACCACTCTCTGTGAGAAAAAGTGTTTCCTCGTCTCTGTTCTAAATGGCTTATCCCTTATTCTTACGGACCGTGATCATATTGAATGGCGGTGCAGGCTCGAAGGGCCGAATGGCCTACTCCTGCACCTATTTTCTATGTTTCTATGACACCCCCAACATCGGGAACACGTTTCCTGCCTCTAGCGTGTCCAACCCCTTAACAATCTTATATCACCATTCATTGCGATCATGGCTGATCGTCCCCAATCAATAACCCGTGCCTGCCTTCTCCCCATATCCCTTGACTCCACCAGCCCCTAGAGCTCTATCTAACTCTCTCTTAAATCCATCCAGTGACTTGGCCTCCACTGTGCCCTCTGTGGCAGGGAATTCCACAAATTCACAACTCTCTGGGCGAAAAAGTTTTTTCTCACCTCAGTCTAAAATGGCCTCCCCTTTATTCTAAGACTGTGTGTGTGTGTGTGGCCCCTGGTTCTGGACTCGCCCAACATTGGGAGGCCGGTTCTCTGGATACTTGTAAGAGAGAGCTAGATAGGGCTCTTAATTACTATTGCTATATTTAAGAGGGAGTTAGATGTGGCCCTTGTGGCTAAAGGGATCAGAGGGTATGGAGAGAAGGCAGGTACGGGATACTGAGTTGGATGATCAGCCATGATCATATTGAATGGCGAATGGTGCAGGCTCGAAGGGCCGAATGGCCTACTCCTGCACCTAATTTCTATGTTTCTATGTTTAAAGATAGCGGAGTCAGGGGATATGGGGTGAAGGCAGGAACGGGGTACTGATTGGGGATGATCAGCCATGATCATATTGAATGGCGGTGCAGGCTCGAAGGGCCGAATGGCCTACTCCTGCACCTAATTTCTATGTTTCTATGTTTAAAGATAGCGGAGTCAGGGGATATGGGGAGAAGGCAGGAACGGGGTACTGATTGGGGATGATCAGCCATGATCACATTGAATGGCGGAAAGGGCTGCCTTTCGGATCGAGACCCTTCTTCAGACGAAACATCACCCATTCCTTCTCTCCAGAGCTGCCGCCTGTCCCGCTGAGTTACTCCAGCTTTTTGTGCCTGTGTGTACGCATCTGCGGTTCCTTCCTCAGGCGAGGAAGGGCCTGTTTCCGCGCTGTATCTCTAACCTTCAGTAAAAGAAATACTGAACGAAATCCGTCAGTTCCTCAGCCGACCTCACGAAAATAGATCAGTTCGACCCGAGCAAATTGGCGCAGAACTGCAGCGTTTCCTATGGTGTATCCATGACTCCGTTCCAAAAGTATTTCATTGTTTATAGCGCATATTGGGACATCCTGAATCCACGGAGGATGCAATGGAAATCAAAGTCTTTTAAGTTCCTACCGTTCTGCACTGCATGCCTGTAGGAACAGACGCCCGAACAAATAGTTGTGGTTACACATTCTTATCCTGTTTATAACGCTGGATAATGCTGGAGTTAGGAGCAGTGTGCTTGTGGCTAGGACACACGGCAGGCCTTAGGTGCAGCCCACGATCGAGCCCATTCCGACATAGAAAAACTAGAAAATAGGTTCGTTCAGGAGGAGGCAGGATTCCATTCCCCCTTCGAGCCAGCACCAGCCCGCCATTCATTGTGATCATGGCTGATCGTCCCCACTCAATAACCCATCCCTGCCTACCTTCTCCCCCTATCCCCTTGACCACAAGGGCCACATCTAACCCCTCTTAAATATAGCCAAGAACTGGCTTATCTAATTGTGCTCTTACATAGAAAAATAGGTGCAGGATTAGGCCCTTCCTTAAGCTGCCCTTCGAGCCAGCACCACCAATCTTCCTTGTGATGTCATGGCTGATTTTGTAAGTTTCTATAAGATCCCCAATCAAAATAACCCAAGCCTGTCCAGTCTTTCTCCCCTGATAGGAATCCCTTGACTCCCTCTACTAGCCCCTCAGAACTCTAGACCTAATTGTACGCAATACTCAGATGTGGTGCCAGTCAACTAGGCTTGGTAAATGTAAATTTTTGTCCCTAATGGATTCTTAGGATAGAAACATAGAAACATAGAAAAGGTAGGTGCAGGAGTAGAGGCCATTCGGCCCCATTCGAGCCTATACTCAAATCCTTGCATGCTAACATACCACGCTTCCTTTTATGACCTGCACCGCCATTTTTTGCCACCAAAATGGATCATGGCTAATCATCCAACTCAGTATCCCGTACCTGCCATCTGGGCCTCCTCACAAAGCCGACTGGTCTCTTGCCCTGGGATGCCATCTGGGCACAAAACCGACTGGTCTCTTGCCCTGGGATGGCGGGACTGTCATACGAGGAAAGATTGAAAAGACTAGGCTGCCCAAAGCGAAATATGAGGCGCTTTTCCTCCATTTTGTGTTGGTTTTCAACTCCCTGAGACTCTCAGTCTGAGGGAAGGGTCCCGGCCTGAAAGATCACCTATTCCTTCTAGACACATAGATACATAGAAAATAGGTGCAGGAGTAGAGGCCATTCAGCCCTTCGAGCCAGCGTCATACACAGGATAAGAATGTGTAATTACAGCTATTTGTTCGGGCGCCTGTTCCTACAGGCATGCAGCGCAGAACGGTAGGAACTTAGAAACATAGACAATAGGTGCAGGAGTAGAGGCCATTCGGCCCTTCGTGCCAACACCAGCACCGCCATTGAATATGATCATGACTGATCATCCAACTCAGTATCCCATCCCTGCCTTCTCTCCATACCCCCTGATCCCTTTAGCCACAAGGGCCACATCTAACTCCCTCTTAAATATAGCCAAAGAACTGTGTGTGGCCTCAACTACCTCTGTGGCAGAGAATTCCACAGATTCACCACTCTCTGTGTGAAAAATGTTTTTCTCGTCTCGATCCTAAAAGATTTCCCCCTTATCCTTAAATCCATCCAGTGACTTGGCCTCCACTGCCCTCTCTGGCAGGGAATTCCACAAATTCACAACTCTCTGGGTGAAAAAGTTTTTTCTCACCTATTTTCTTAAATGACCTCCCATTTATTCTAAGACTGTGTGTGTGGCCCCTGGTTCTGGACTCGCCCAACATTGGGAACATTTTTCCTGCATCTAGCTTGTCCAGTCCTTTTATGATTTTATATGTCTCTATAAGAACCCCCTCATCCTTCTAAACTCCAGTGAATACAAGCCTAGTCTTTTCAATCTTTCCGCATATGACAGTCACACACCACGCACCACGCACACACACACACACACGCACGACGCACTGCACACACACACACACACACACACACACACACACACACACACACACACACACACACACACACACACACACACACACACACACACACACACACACACACACACACACACACACAAGGGACAAGTTTACATTGACACCAAGTACAAACCTGCACGTCTTTGGAGTGTGGGAGGAAACAGAAGATCTCGGAGAAAACCCACGCAGGTCACGGGGAGAACGTGCAAACTCCGTACCGACAGCACGGAGTATAGGAGCAAAGAGGTCCTTCTGCAGTTGTACAGGGCCCTAGTGAGACCACACCTGGAGTATCGTGTGCAGTTTTGGTCCCCTAATTTGAGGAAGGACATTCTTGCTATTGAGGGAGCCCAGCGTAGGTTCACCAGGTTAATCCCAGGGATGGCGGGACTGTCATATGCTGAGAGAATGGAGCGGCTGTGGGCTTGTACACTCTGTGGAGTTTAGAAGGATGAGAGGGCATCTCATTGAAACATATAAGATTATTAAGGGATTGGACACGCTAGAGGCAGGAAACATGTTCCCGATGTTGGGGGAGTCCAGAACCAGGGGCCACACAAACACACACACAGTTTAAGAATAAGGGGTAAGCCATTTAGAACGGAGACGAGGAAACACTTTTTCTCACGGAGAGTTGTGAGTCTGTGGAATTCTCTGCCTCAGAGGCCGGTTCTCTGGATGCTTTCAAGAGAGAGCTAGATAGGGCTCTTAAAGATAGTGGAGTCAGGGGATATGGGGAGAAGGCAGGAACGGGGGGGTACTGATTGGGGATGATCAGCCATGATCACATTGAATGTTTTTCTCGTCTCAATCCTAAAAGATTTCCCCCTTATCCTTAAATCCATCCAGTGATTTGGCCTCCACTGCCCTCTCTGGCAGGGAATTCCACAAATTCACAACTGTCTAGGTGAAAACGTTTTTTCTCACCTATTTTGTTAAATGGCCTCCCCTTTATTCTGGTGCTGGCTCGAAGGGTCGAATGGCCTCTACTCCTGCACCTATTGTCTATCGTCTATTATCACCCATAGTCGGGATTGAACCCGGGTCTCCGGAGGCGTGAGGCAGAGAGCTCCACCGTTGCCGAGCCCCGGGTTCGATCCTGACTGCTGCTGCTGCCTGTACGGAGTTTGCACGTTTTCCCCTCCGGGTGCTCCGGTTTCCTCCCACACTCCACAAAGACGTGCGGGTTTGTAGGTTAATTGGCTTGATGTAAATTTAAAAACCTCTCCCTAGCGGGCGTGGGATAGTATCAGTATGCGGGGATCACTGATCGGTGTGAGGAAGGGCCTGTTTACGCGCTGTGTCTCTAAAGCGCCCTCGTAAATCTTCTCCGCGTACAGTGTGTGTAGGAAAGAACTGCAGATGCTGGTTCAAACGGGACCCAGCGACTCTGGGCTGGAGACTCTATTCCCCCCGTGGTTTTGTACATGGTTTCACATCTCGGGCATTTTTAATATGCTCACAGCCGTGTAGAAACAAACGCACTAAGACCAGCACAGACAAAACAAAACTTACACTGGCCGTGAGTCAACAATGGGGTACTGGCTCCCCCTAGTGTTCTCAGCCCAGACTGAGGAGAGTCTCGACCCAAAACGTCGCCCATTCCTTCTCTCCAGAGACGCTGCCCGTCCCGCTGAGTCAAACATAGAAACATAGAAACATAGAAATTAGGTGCAGGAGTAGAGGCCATTCGGCCCTTCGAGCCTGCACCAGCACCGCCATTTAATATGATCATGGCTGATCATCCAACTCAGTATCCCGTACCTGCCTTCTCTCCATACCCTCTGATCCCCTTGGCCACAAGGGCCACATCTAACTCCCTCTTAAATATAGCCAATGAACTGTGGCCTCAACTACCCTCTGTGGCAGAGAGTTCCAGAGATTCACCACTCTCTGTGTGAAAAAAGTTCTCCTCATCTCGGTTTTAAAGGATTTCCCCCCCTCATCCTTAAGCTGTGACCCCTTGTCCTGGACTTCCCCAACATCGGGAACAATCTTCCTGCATCTAGCCTGTCCAACCCCTTAAGAATTTTGTAAGTTTCTATAAGATCCCCCCCTCAATCTTCTAAATTCTAGAGAGTATAAACCAAGTCTATCCAGTCTTTCTTCATAAGACAGTCCTGACATCCCAGGAATCAGTCTGGTGAACCGTCTCTGCACTCCCTCTATGGCAATAATGTCCTTCCTCAGATTTGGAGACCAAAACTGCACGCAATACTCCAGGTGTGGTCTCACCAAGACCCTGTACAACTGCAGTAGAACCTCCCTGCTCCTATACTCAAATCCTCTTGCTATGTCAAGCCAGCACTTTGTGTCTATCCTCGGTTTGAATGTCGACTGTGAGTTTAGAGATACAGCGCGGAAACAGGCCCTTCGGCCCTACCGAGTCCGTGCCGACCAGCGATCGCCCATTCACACACTAGTTTAGTTTAGAGATACAGCGCGGAAACAGGCCCTTCGGCCCCACCGAGTCTGTTCCAACCAGCGATCCCCGCACACTATCCTACACCCATTAGGGACAGTTTTTTTTACATTTACACCAAGCCAATTAACCTACAAACCTGCACGTCGAGAGGTCTGAGCAGCGGCGGTGGAAAGCATCTTGTCCGGGAACATTATCATCTGGTTTGGGAATTGCTCTGCCAAGGACAAGAAGGATTTGAGTACAGGAGCAGGGAGGTTCTACTGCAGTTGTACAGGGTCTTGGTGAGACCACACCTGGAGTATTGCGTACAGTTTTGGTCTCCAAATCTGAGGAAGGACATTATTGCCATAGAGGGAGTACAGAGACGGTTCACCAGACTGATTCCTGGGATGTCAGGACTGTCTTATGAAGAAAGACTGGATAGACTTGGTTTATACTCTCTAGAATTTAGAAGATTGAGAGGGGATCTTATAGAAACTTACAAAATTCTTAAGGGGTTGGACAGGCTAGATGCAGGAAGATTGTTCCCGATGTTAGGGAAGTCCAGGACAAGGGGTCACAGCTTAAGGATAAGGGGGGAAATCCTTTAAAACCGAGATGAATTTATTTCACAGAGGGAGTTAGATGTGGCCCTTGTGGCTAAGGGGATCGGGGGGTATGGAGAGAAGGCAGGTACGGGATACTGAGTTGGATGATCAGCCATGATCATATTGAATGGCGGTGCAGGCTCGAAGGGCCGAATGGCCTCTACTCCTGCACCTAATTTCTATGTTTCTAAGAAGGCTCTGCAGAGAGTAGTGTGCGTTCGGCCGAACAAACGCACTATGGGAACTTCACTCGCCCCCCTGCAGGAACTATACAACAGGAGGTGCAACTCCAGAGCAAACAAAATCATGGGAGACCCCTTCCACCCCTGCAACGGACTGTTCCAGCTGCTACGGTCAGGCAAACGCCTCCGTTGCCATGCGGTGAGAACGGAGAGGTTGAGAAGGAGTTTCCTCCCAGAGGCAATTCGGACTGTAAACGCCTATCTCACCAGGGACTAACTCTACTGAACGTTTTTCCTTCCATTATTTATTATGTAAAAGAATATGATTGTGTTTATAATTTGTTTGGTTGTTTTGTTGTTTGACTTTTGCACAAAAGTCCACGAGCATTGCCACTTTCATTTCACTGCACATCTCGTATGTGTATGTGACAAATAAACTTGACTTGACTTGAGCTACAGGGAGAGGTTGACCGCTGCTACTCGGGTCGAGGGGACTGTCGGATTGGACCCCGCCTCACCCGTCCCGACGTAGTGCAGCCCGTGGAGTGCAGCAGCAGCACCTCGCCAGTGGCCCCGTCGAGCTGTCAGTCCGACCTTCGAACCTTCGCTTACCGCCGACACCACAACCGCCCCCTCCTTCTCACGGCCGACCGTCGGTTCGTGAGTTGGACGGAGCGCCGGACTGTGCGGGCGGCCCCCGGGCCAAAACTCCACCGCTGGCCCCGCCGGCTGGGCTTTGCGTGCAGTCCAGCGCACCGGGCCAACTCACCATTCACCCAGCCACGGCCCAGTCGGTCAACGGATTGCCCCGTTGGGGAATTAGTCCCGTATTTTGGACCTTTTGTCCCTTATTTGGGAAAAAGTGAGAACGTTGGCGACTCTAAGACAACTAGAGAGCGGTCCTGAGCTGATATCGACCTCTTTGGAGACCTTCGGAGTATCTTTAATTGTAATTTAGTGGACTTTACCTTGCATTAAACCTCACAGCCTTTACCCTGTATCTGTACACTGTGGACGGCTCGATTGTAATCATGTGTTGTCTTTCCACTGGTTGGTTAGCATGCAACAAAAACCTTTTCACTGTACATCGTTACACGGGACAATAAACTACACTGAACTGAACTTTGTCCCGTATTTTGCCCTTTTGTCCCTTATTTAGAAACATAGAAAACAGACAATAGGTGCAGGAGTAGAGGCCATTCGGCCCTTCGAGCCTGCACCATTCGCCATTCAATATGATCATGGCTGATCATCCAACTCAGTATCCCATAGACATAGAAACATAGAAATGAGGTGCAGGAGTAGACCATTCGGCCCATCGAGCCAGCACCATTCGCCATTCAATATGATCATGGCTGATCATCCAACTCAGTATCCTTGCCTCTCTCATACCCCCTGATCCCTTTAGCCACAAGGGCCACATCTAACTCCCTCTTAAAGATAGCCAATGGCCTCGACTACCTTCTGTGGCAGAGAATTCCACAGATTCACCACTCTCTGTGTGGGAAAAAAAAATGTTTTTCTCATCTCGGTCCTAAAAGATTTCCCCCTTATCCTTAAACTGTGTGTGCCCCCTTGTTCTGGACTTCCCCAACATCGGGAACAATCTTCCTGCATCTAGCCTGTCCAACCCCTTAAGAATTTTGTAAGTTTCTATAAGATCCCCCCCCCTCAATCTTCTAAATTCTAGCGAGTACAAGCCGAGTCTATCCAGTCTTTCTTCATATGAAAGTCCTGCCATCCCAGGATTCAGTCTGGTGAACCTTCTCTGTACTCCCTCTACGGCAAGAATGTCCTTCCTCAGATTAGGAGACCAAAACTGTACGCAATACTCCAAGGACTTTGGGAGAAAGTGAAAAAGGTGGTGGCCTCTCGCTGTACCTCTTGAAAGTAAAACTATGGGGTTTCAAAAACCCCCTACGATTTTGACATGAACTGATGAACTTGCGAACCTAACCTGGTCTTCTGCCCTGCTCCAACAGACAGCCAGCCATCGGGATGAAGCGGCGAATGTCCACTCTAGCTTGTCCGGACTGCCCAGTGTGGTGTCTGCTGCGCTTGCAGCAGCTGGGCTCAACCACCAAGCCCAGGACGTGTGTCGAGGTAAGGTGACGACTGCATCAGGGCACAAAACCGACCGCTCTCTTGCCCTGGGATGGCGGGACTGTCATACGAGGAAAGATTGAAAAGACTAGGCTGCCCAAAGCGAAATATGAGGCGCTTTTCCTCCATTTTGTGTTGGTTTTCCACTCCCTGAGACTCCCAGTCTGAGTTTAGAAGGATGAGAGGGCATCTTATTGAAACTTATAAGATTATTAAGGGTTTGGACACGCTAGAGGCAGGAAACATGTTCCCGATTTTGGGGGAGTCCAGAACCAGGGGCCACACACACACAGTTTAAGAATAAGGGGTCGGCCATTTAGAACGGAGACGAGGAAACACTTTTTCTCACAGAGAGTTGTGAGTCTGTGGAATTCTCTGCCTCAGGTGGAGCCCGCCGGTTCTCTGGATACTTTCAAGAGAGAGCTAGATAGGGCTCTTAAAGATAGCAGAGTCAGGGGATATGGGGAGAAGGCAGGAACGGGGTACTGATTGGGGATGATCAGCCGTGATCACATTGAATGGCGGTGCTGGTGCTGGCTCGAAGGGCCGAATGGCCTCTACTCCTGCACCTGTTGTCTATTGTCTCTCTATCTTTCTGTGTCTATCTTCTGTTCACGCCACTGGGGTGTGAGCTGCCCCAGCGAAATATGAGGCGCGCGGGAAGGAACTGCAGATGCCGATTTACACAAAGTGCTGGAGTAACTCAGCGGGACAGGCAGAGCCTCTGGAGAGAAGGAATGGATAGACTTGGTTTATACTCTCTAGAATTTAGGAGATTGAGAGGGGATCTTATAGAAACTTACAAAATTCTTCAGGGGTTGGACAGGCTAGATGCAGGAAGATTGTTCCCGATGTTAGGGAAGTCCAGGACAAGGGGTCACAGCTTAAGGATAAGGGGGAAATCCTTTAAAACCGAGATGAGAAGAACTTTTTTCACACAGAGAGTGGTGAATCTCTGGAACTCTCTGCCACAGAGGGTAGGTGCGGCCAGTTCATTGGCTAAATTTAAGAGGGAGTTAGATGTGGCCCTTGTGGCTAAGGGGATCAGGGGGTATGGAGAGAAGGCAGGTACGGGATACTGAGTTGGATGATCAGCCATGATCATATTGAATGGCGATGGTGGTGCAGGCTCGAAGGGCTGAATGGCCTCTACTCCTGCACCTAATTTCTATGTTTCTATGAACGGGCGGCGTTTCGGGTCGAGACCCTTCTTCTTCAGACTGAGAGTCGGGGGGGGGAGAAGGAAAGGAGAGATATAGACGTTGATGTGGAGAGATATAGAACAAATAAATGAAAGACAGGCAAAGAAGTAACGGTGATGCAGGAAAGAGGCCGTTGTTGGCTGTTTGCTGGGTGAGAACGAGAAGCTGGTGCGACTTGGGTGGGGGAGGGGATGGAGAGAGAGGGAAAGCAAGGGCTACTTGGAGTTGGAGTAGTCAATGTTCATACCGCTGGGGTGTAAGCTGCCCCCAAGCGAAATATGAGATCCTGCTCCTCCAATTTGCGCTAGGCCTCACTCTGACAGTGGAGGAGGCCCCAGGACAGAAAGGTCAGTGTGGGCGTACAGTTTTGTATGTGACGGCTGGTGGGGTGAAAGGTGAGGACTAGGGGGACTCGGCCCTTGTTGCGAGTGCGGGGATGGGGAGCGAGAGCAGTGTTGCGGGGTATGGAAGAGACCCTGGTGCGAGCCTCATTTATGGTGGAGGAGGGGAACCCCCGTTCCCTGAATAGTGAGGACATTTCAGATGTCCTGGTGTGGCACGCCTCATCCGTGGAGCAGATGCGGCGTAGACGGAGGAATTGGGAGTAGGGGATGGAGTCCTTACAGGAAGCAGGGTGGGAAGAAGTGTAGTCCAGATAGCCATGGGAGTCAGTGGGTTTATAGTGTATGTCGGTCAGAAGTCTATCACCTGCAATGGAGATAGTGAGGTCAAGGAATGGTAGGGAAGTGTCGGAAATGG